>NC_059208.1:54630611-54793111 GCF_020615455.1 Coregonus clupeaformis | reverse complement strand
CATCTACTGTATGTTAAAACATCTACTGAACGTTAAAACATCTACTGTATGTTAAAACATCTACTGAACGTTAAAACATCTACTGTATGTTAAAACATCTACTGTATGTTAAAACATCTACTGAACGTTAAAACATCTACTGTATGTTAAAACATCTACTGAACGTTAAAACATCTACTGAACGTTAAAACATCTACTGTATGTTAAAACATCTACTGTACGTTAAAACATCTACTGTATGTTAAACATGACAGTAGTTTGTTTGTGGGTACCGCATATGATAATGTAGTAATGTACGGATGATAATGTAGTAATGTATGGATGATAATGTAGTAATGTATGGATGATAATGCATTAATGTATGGATGATAATGTAGCAACGGATGGATGATAATATAGCAATGGATGGACGATAATACTGTGACGGATGGATGATATTGTGGTAATGGATGGACGATAATGTAGCTATGCATGGATGGCAATGTAGTAATGTATGGATGATAATGTAGTAATGTACGGATGATAATGTAGTAATGCATGGATGATAATGTAGTAATGTATGGATGATAATGCATTAATGTATGGATGATAATGTAGCAACGGATGGATGATAATATAGCAATGGATGGACGATAATACTGTGACGGATGGATGATATTGTGGTAATGGATGGACGATAATGTAGCTATGCATGGATGGCAATGTAGTAATGTATGGATGATAATGTAGTGATGTATGGATGATAATGTAGTAATGTATGGATGCTCATGTTGCAATATATGGCTGATATTGTAGTAATGGATGGATGATAATGTAGTAATGGATGGATGGTGTATTTCATGCATCTTGATCCCTCTATCCTTTATTCTCATCCTCTTCATCCTCTCTATCACATCTTCCTCTACCCCTGTTTCTACCTCTTCCTCCCTCTGTCTTCCCCACTCTCTCCCCCTCTCCTCTCTCTTCAGTTCTACCCTGCTGTCTGTTGCTGTGTCTCCCACCTCTCCCCTTTCTCTTTAGCTCTGCCCTGGTGTCTCTCCCCCCCACCTCTCCCCTCTCTCTTTAGCTCTGCCCTGGTGTCTCCCCCCCTCTCTCCCCTCTCTCTTTAGCTCTGCCCTGGTGTCCCCCCCACCTCTCCCTCTCTCTTTAGCTCTGCCCTGGTGTCTCCCCCCCTCTCTCCCCTCTCTCTTTAGCTCTGCCCTGGTGTCCCCCCCACCTCTCCCCTCTCTCTTTAGCTCTGCCCTGGTGTCCCCCCCCACCTCTCCCCTCTCTCTTTAGCTCTGCCCTGGTGTCTCCCCCCTCTCTCCCCTCTCTCTTTAGCTCTGCCCTGGTATCTCCCCCCCTCTCTCCCCTCTCTCTTTTGCTCTGCCATGGTGTCCCCCATCCCCACCTCTCCCTTTAGCTCTGCCCTGGTGTCCCCCCCCACCTCTCCCCTCTCTCTTTAGCTCTGCCCTGGTGTCTCCCCCCCTCTCCCCCTTCACTCTTTAGCTATCTGGCCTGGTCTGTATAGCTGTAGAGGGGGAGAAGTAACAAGAGCAGATAGCGTGAAGCTTCCCCCGTGCCCCAGAGCCAGGTCACCTGATCAGCGCCCGCGCTCGTCCTCAGGTGAGGAGACATGCATGGGGTGTCACATGACCCCTCCTTGCTATCTCCCTCTCTAAATATCTCCCTTTCTCCCTCTCTAAATATCTCCCTCTCTCCCTCTCTAAATATCTCCCTTTCTCCCTCTCTAAATATCTCCCTCTCTCCCTCTCTAAATATCTCCCTCTCTAAATATCTCCCTCTCTCCCTCTCTAAATATCTCCCTCTCTCCCTCTCTAAATATCTCCCTTTCTCCCTCTCTAAATATCTCCCTCTCTCCCTCTCTAAATATCTCCCTCTCTAAATATCTCCCTCTCTCCCTCTCTAAATATCTCCCTTTCTCCCTCTCTAAATATCTCCCTCTCTCCCTCTCTAAATATCTCCCTCTCTAAATATCTCCCTCTCTCCCTCTCTAAATATATCCCTCTCTCCCTCTCTAAATATCTCCCTCTCTAAATATATCCCTCTCTCCCTCTCTAAATATCTCCCTATCTCCCTCTCTAAATATCTCCCTCTCTCCCTCTATAAATATCTCCCTCTCCTTCTCTAAATATCTCCCTCTCTCCCTCTCTAAATATATCCCTCTCTCCCTCTCTAAATATCTCCCTCTCTAAATATCTCCCTCTCTCCCTCTCTAAATATCTCCCTCTCTCAATCTCTCTCTTTCATTCCTATACTTTCATTCCTATACCTTCTCTCCCTCCTCCTTCCCTCCCTCCCCCTATATCTCTCTCTCCCTTTCCACCCTCCCATTTCCCTCTCTCTCTCTCTCTTTCTCTCTCGCCCCCCTCTCTCTGTTCTTTCCGTCCCTACAGCCACCCTGGGGGCCCCACCTCTCTGTCGACCTCTGTGAGGAGTCTAATGATGCAGAAATGTAGCAGTGCTCTCCAGGTGCTCTCTGACATACTGTAAAGACAGGTCCACTGCATGACACACATCAACGCACACACACATATCTAAACACACGCACGCGCACACACACACGCTGTACAGTCTCCCAGTAAGAGAGATGATGGGGACGTGGCTTTGACGGAGCCTGTGGGAGATGACACGTTGAGCACAGTCCTGTTGTGTTTGCATGAGAGCTTGGAGAACACCTCACTGTGGCCACGGGCACATTTGCAAACACACACAAACACAACCCCCCCACACACATACACACACAACCCTCCCCCCACACACACAACCCCCCCCACACACACAACCCCCCCCAGCCGGTAAGAGGAGAGAGAGTAGAATGTATCAGAGAGCACCCAGAGGGACCCTCCACCTTGCTTTCAGTTGGCTGTGACAAACAAAACACCTTATCATTTACATTTTACATTTACGTCATTTAGCAGACGCTCTTATCCAGAGCGACTTACAGGAGCAATTAGGGTTAAGTGCCTTGCTTAGGGGCACATCGACAGATTTTTCACCTAGTCGGCTCGGGGATTAGAACCAGAGACCTTTCGGTTACTGGCACAACGCTCTTACCCACTAAGCTACCTGCCGCCCCTTATGGCTGCTTTCTGTTGCCCAGGGATGTTCCAGTAGAACAGTATAGCGTGTGTGTGTGTGGTTGAGGTTGTGTGTGTGTGATTGTGTGTGTCTGTGTGTGTGTCTGCGTGTATCTCTGTGTGTGTGTACATATGTGTGTGCCTGCCTACCTGCCTGCCTACGTATGCGTGCATGTGTACAGCATTTGTAGTTGTACAGCACCGAGGTGGTTCGGGGCTCAAAGATGGCAGCCCCAGACAGACAGACAGAGACAAGGCTGAGATTTACTGACTGGGCAGCAGAGAGGCATGATCAGAGCTCTACGACATCAGTGCTGGGCAGGAAATCCATAAGAGCCCCATAGTAAATTATCCAACCAGTCAAGGCCTGCCACAGCCTGGCCTCCCCCCAAGGACATCCACCAATCACAGCACTGAGTCATTCTACCTGAGTCACGACAAGAAGAGGGTCTCTGATCGGTGGATCAATAGTTGAACATCTAGACCTGGTATCAATGCTGAGCAAGTCAAATGTACACAGGTTGATGATTTACAACAGACAGCATAGTTAGGTAGCAAACTGTGACCAGCATAGCCGCGGGAACCTTTAAAAAAAAGCTTTATTTCCAACAAATCAGTGAACTGGGTCTAATTCTCCTCCAGAGAAAAACACTGGCTTGCATCAGAAAATGGAACTGTCAACAAAAGAAATTGGCACTATCACACTAACCTTTTAGATGTTTTGCCATTCCCTATAAATGGTGTTAGGACAACTACTGTCCCATCACACTAACCTTTTAGATCCCATCACAGTAGTTGTCCTAAAGCCCTTTATAGGGAATAGCAGCACATCTAAAATATGAGTGGCTTCTGTGCTGCAGGCATAGCCAAGTATACTTTGGAGGGGATGTTTGGTATGTGAAAATGGTATGTACACAGTATTGATTTTGTGGATCATTGTCATTTAGCAGATCTGATTGCATATCTCTCACAGACTTAGGCTGTTTCCCTATGGGCCCTGGTCAAAAGTAGTGCACTACATAGGGAATAGGGTGCCATTTGAGATTCAACTTTACTGTTTTCTGGTGCTGAGATGCAAAAAATGTATCTAAACTTCCATGGCTTAGGACTTAATAACCAACATGGATGCCATTTATTAATTTCTTTCAATGGAACCAAATACTAATTTATATTTCAATTTGTGATACAAAAATCCCTCTGTAGCTTAGACACCTCTTCTGATACACTACTTAACACAAATCACACATTCGATGTGCTTGTAAGAAACTAGTCCCAAAGTTAATGCTTACTGGGCTGTAATGTCCCTTATTTCTCTAATTTCCCTCATGTTCTAATTGCCTTCAATGGCTGGGCATGTCTGTCTCTGTCCTGGCAGAAGGGAGAGGGGGGAGAAAGAGGGGGAGGGAAAGAGGAGGGGGGGAAGAGAGAGGGGTAGGGGGAGAGGAAGGGGGAGAGGAGGGCTGGCTGGCTGTGCTGCCTGTGCTGGCAGGTTGGCTGGGTGTCTTAATGACTGTCAGTCAGATGGTCAGAGTGGGTTTATTATCGGGGCTCAGCTGCTGGGGCTGGAGACAGGCAGGCCATCACCAGATGGGTACGGGTGGGCAGGTGCTGCGGTGCCAGGCCTGGGCAGATGCCCACCAGAGTGGGGCATCAGAGGGTTGACGCTGACAGGGGGAGCTTAGGGGTGGGGGCACGGGGTGGCAAGGGGTAGCTAAAGCACATGACCTACATGCACCAATGTCTGCATCCCAAATGGCACCTTATTCCCTACATAGGGCACTGGTCAAAAGTAGTGCACTATAAAGTAGAGCCATTTGGGACACAACTATAGACATTGTAGTCCATTGTAGAAAAACTGCTGCTATGGATGTGTAAAGAATAAAGGGACCATTCTGATTGTACTGATCCATTCATAGTAGGCCTATATACCAGTGTTGCCTGTAACAAAATGGGCTAAGTGTGACCATCTTAAATATAGAGAGACAAACTGGAGCGTATCATGATCCTTCTGCCGAGATGATTGAATGAGATTATTTAATACTGAACCTTCTTAATTACATTCAGAAACATCACACTAATGATTTCTCTGAAGGGTTTTCTCTCTCTCTCTCTCTCTCTCTCTCTCTCTCTCTCTCTCTCTCTCTCTCTCTCTCTCTCTCTCTCTCTCTCTCTCTCTCTCTCTCTCTCTCTCTCTCTCTCTCTCTCTCTCTCTCTCTCTCTCTCTCTCTCTCTCTCTCTCTCTCTCTCTCTCTCTCTCTCTCTCTCTCTCTCTCTCTCTCTCTCTCTCTCTCTCTCTCTCTCTCTCTCTCTCTCTCATCAAATTTGATTTGTCACATGCGCAGAACAGGTGTAGACCTTACAGTGAAACAAGCCATTAACCAACAATGCAGTTTTAAGAAAGAATACAAAAAAAATTCACAAAAAAATACAACATAAAATAATATGAAATAAAAGTACCAAATAATTTATGAGCAGCAGTAAATATAACAATAGCGAGGCTATATACAGGGGGTACCGGTACCGAGTCAATGTGCGGGGGCACAGGTTAGTTGAGGTAATTGGGGTAATATGTACATGTAGGTAGAGTTATTAAAGTGACTATGCATAGATAATAAACAGAGAGTAGCAGCAGCGTAAAAGATGGGTGGGGGGGACAATGCAAATAGTCCGGGTAGCCATTTGAATAGATGTTCAGGAGTATTATGGCTTGGGGGTAGAAGCTGTTTAGAAGCCTTTTGGACCTAGACTTGGCGTTCTGGTACCGCTTGCCGTGCGGTAGCAGAGAGAACAGTCTATGACTAGGGTGGCTGGAGTCTTTGACAATTTTTAGGGCCTTCGTCTGACACTGCCTGGTATAGAGGTCCTGGATGGCAGGAAGCTTGGCCCCAGTGATGTAATGGGCCGTACGCACTACCCTCTGTAGTGCCTTGCGGTCGGAGGCCGAGCAGTTGCCATACCAAGCAGTGATGCAACCAGTCAGGATGCTCTCGATGGTGCAGCTGTAGAACCTTTTGAGGATCTGAGGAACCATGCCAAATCTTTTCCGTCTCCTTAGGGGAATATGTTTTGTCGTGCCCTCTTCACGACTGTCTTGGTGACCATAGACCATGTTAGTTTGTTGGTGATGTGGACACCAAGGAACTTGAAGCTCTCAACCTGCTCCACTACAGCCCCATCGATGAGAATGGGGGCGTGCTCGGTCCTCTTATTTTTCCTGCAGTCCACAATCATCTCCTTTGTCTTGATCACGTTGAGGGAGAGGTTGTTGTCCTGACAGCCAGGTCTCTGACTTCCTCCCTATAGGCTGTCTCGTTGTTGTCGGTGATCAGGCCTACCACTGTTGTGTCATCGGCAAACTTAATGATGGTGTTGGAGTCGTACCTGGCCATGCAGTCATGAGTGAACAGGGAGTACAGGAGGGGTGGGTCTAGGGTTTCTGGGATATTGGTGTTGATGTGAGCCATGACCAGCCTTTCAAAGCACTTCATGGCTACAGACGTGAGTGCTACGGGTCAGTTGTCATTTAGGCAGGTTACCTTAGTGTTCTTGGTCACAGGGACTATGGTGGTCTGCTTGAAACATGTTGGTATTACATACTCAGACAGGGAGAGGTTGAAAATGTCAGTGAAGACACTTGCCAGTTGGTCAGCGCATGCTCGGAGTACACGTCCTGGTAATCCATCTGGCCCTGCGGCCTTGTGAACGTTGACCTGTTTAAAGGTCTTACTCACATCGGCTACGTAGAGCATGATCACACAGTCCTCCGGAACAGCTGATGCTCTCATGCATGTTTCAGTGTTACTTGCCTCGAAGCGAGCATAGAAGTAATTTAGCTCGTCTGGTAGGCTCGTGTCACTGGGCAGCTTGCGGCTGTGCTTCTCTTTGTAGTCTGTAATAGTTTGCAAGCCCTGCCACATCTGACGAGCGTTGGAGCCGGTGTAGCAGGCTCCAACGCTGTATTGACTCTTTGCCTGTTTGATGGTTCGTCGGCGGGCATAGCAGGATTTCTTATAAGCTTCCGGGTTACAGTCCTGCTCCTTGAAAGCGGCAGCTCTACCCTTTAGCTCAGTGCGGATGTGGCCTGTAATCCATGGCTTCTGGTTGGGGGTATGTACGTACAGTCACTGTGGGGACGACGTCATCAATGCACATATTGATGAAGCCAGTGACTGATGTGGTGTACTCCTCAATGCCATCGGAAGAATCCCGGAACATATTCCAGTCTGTGCTAGCAAAACAGTCCTGTAGCTTAGTATATGCTTCATCTGAACACTTTTTTATTGACCGAGTCACTGGTGCTTCCTGCTTTAGTTTTTGCTTGTAAGCAGGAATCAGGAGGATAGAATTATGGTCAGATTTTCCTAATGGAGGGCGAGGGAGAGCTTTGTACGCGTCTCTGTGTGTGGAGTAAAGGTGGTCTATAGTTTTTCCTCCTCTGGTTGCACATTTAACATGCTGGTAGAAATTAGGTAAAACGGATTAAAGTTTCCCTGCATTAAAGTCCCCGGCCACTAGGAGCAGTCTTAGTGCCAGCATCGGTTTTTGGTGGTAAATAGACAGCTACGAAGAATATAGATGAAAACTCACTTGGTAGATAGTGTGGTCTACAGCTTATCATGAGACACTCTACCTCAGGCGAGCAAAACCTCGAGACTTCCTTAGATATCGTGCACCAGCTGTTCTTTACAAATATACACAGACCGCCACCCCTTGTCTTACCAGAGGCTGCTGTTCTATCCTGCCGATACAGTGTATAACCCGCCAGCTGTATGTTATTCATGTCATCGTTCAGCCACGACTCTGTGAAATTTAAGATATTACAGGTTTTAATGTCCCATTGGTAGGATATTCGTGCCTGTAGTTTGTCCATTTTATTATCAAACGATTGTAAGTTGGCCAATAGTATTGATGGCAAAGGCAGATTAGGCACTCGTCGCCGGCTCCTACCAAGCACCCCGATCTCCTTCCGCAATATCTCATTTTCTTTCTACTGCGAATGGCGGGGATGAGGGCCCTGTCGGATGTTTGGAGCAAATCCCCCACAAAATAGCACGGTTGGTTAAGAATATATAAAACGGCAGCCTTCTCTCTCTCTCTCTCTCTCTCTCTCTCTCTCTCTCTCTCTCTCTCTCTCTCTCTCTCTCTCTCTCTCTCTCTCTCTCTCTCTCTCTCTCTCTCTCTCTCTCTCTCCTCTCTCTCTCTCTCTCTCTCTCTCTCTCTCTCTCTCTCTCTCTCTCTCTCTCCATCCCTGATCACTGATTGATACCCCCATCACACACAGAGACCAAGAGGGAGTGTTTCTGGGAGTAATGGAGATCAGCAGACAGCAGCCAGATTCGTTTGATTCAGGAGGAGTGTTCCATCACCAGCACCATCGATCCACCACATCAATCAGCATATCTCTACTCTCAGCCTGCTGCCCAAATGGTACCCTATTGTAGTGGTGGCTGGTTAGGATTGGGGAGGGGAAGCTGATCCTAGATCTGTACCTACTGTAAGAGAAACTTCCCCCCAGAGCTGAATAATAACACACAGAGTGAGTGAGAGGGGCTACTGTCTTCCAAGGACACATCATGTGACCTGATTCCACCATGCAGCAGATACACACTGTGACCTGACTCCACCAGGCAGCAGATATACCATGTGACCTGAGTCCACCAGGCAGCAGATATACCCTGTGACCTGATTTTACCACGCAGCAGAGATACCATGTGACCTGACTCCACCAGGCAGCAGATATACCCTGTGACCTGACTCCACCAGGCAGCAGATATACCATGTGACCTGACTCCACCAGGCAGCAGATATACCCTGTGACCTGACTCTACCAGGCAGCAGATATACCATGTGACCTTATTCCACCATGCAGCAGATATACCCTGTGACCTTATTCCACCATGCAGCAGATATACCCTGTGACCTTATTCCACCATGCAGCAGATATACCATGTGACCTGACTCCACCAGGCAGCAGATATACCCTGTGACCTTATTCCACCATGCAGCAGATATACCCTGTGACCTGACTCCACCAGGCAGCAGATATACCCTGTGACCTGATTTTACCAGGCAGCAGATATACCCTGTGACCTGATTTCACCACGCAGCAGAGATACCATGTGACCTGACTCCACCAGGCAGCAGATATACCATGTGACCTGAGTCCACCAGGCAGCAGATATACCCTGTGACCTGATTTCAAAAAAAAAGTATTTGATCCCCTGCTGATTTTGTACGTTTGACCACTGACAAAGAAATTATCAGTCTATAATTTTAATGGTAGGGTTTTTTTTTAACAGTGAGAGACAGAATAACAACAAAAAAATCCAGAAAAACGCATGTCAAAAATGTTATAAATTGATTTGCATTTTAATGAGGGAAATAAGTATTTGACCCCCTCTCAATCAGAAAGATTTCTGGCTCCCAGGTGTCTTTTATACCGGTAACGAGCTGAGATTAGGAGCACACTCTTAAAGGGAGTGCTCCTAATCTCAGCTTGTTACCTGTATAAAAGGCACCTGTCCACAGAAGCAATCAATCAATCAGATTCCAAACTCTCCACCATGGCCAAGACCAAAGAGCTCTCCAAGGATGTCAGGGACAAGATTGTAGACCTACACAAGGCTGGAATGGGCTACAAGACCATCGCCAAGCAGCTTGGTGAGAAGGTGACAACAGTTGGTGCGATTATTCGCAAATGGAAGAAACACAAAATAAGGAGGATCTTGTCAATGATCTCAAGGCAGCTGGGACCATAGTCATCAAGAAAATAATTGGTAACACACTACGCCGTGAAGGACTGAAATCCTGCAGTGCCCGCAAGGTCCCCCTGCTCAAGAAAGCACATATACAGGCCCGTCTGAAGTTTGCCAATGAACATCTGAATGATTCAGAGGAGAACTGGTTGAAAATGTTGTGGTCAGATGAGACCAAAATCGAGCTCTTTGGCATCAACTCAACTCGCCGTGTTTGGAGGAGGAGGATTGCTGCCTATGACCCCAAGAACACCATCCTCACCGTCAAACATGGAGGTGGAAACATTATGCTTTGGGGGTGTTTTTCTGCTAAAGGGACAGGACAACTTCACCGCATCAAAGGGACGATGGACGGCGCCATGTACTGTCAAATCTTGGGTGAGAACATCCTTCCCTCAGCCAGGGCATTGAAAATGTGTCACGCCCTGGCTCTGGGGACTCTTTTATGTTGTGCCAGGGTGTGTAGTGTCTATGTTGTATTTTCTATGTTTCGTTCTAGTTCGTGTTTTCTATGTTGGCCAGGGTGGTTCCCAATCAGAGGCAGCTTATTCTCGTTTTCTCTGATTGGGAACCATACTTAGGCAGCCAGTTGGCACTAGTTTATTGTGGGATCTTGTTCCGGAGAGGTTTGTGTTTTGTTAACCTTAGGACTTCACGTATCGTTTTGTTGTTTTATTGTTGGTCAAGTACTCATTAAAAGATGTACGCCTATCACGCTGCGCCTTGGTCCGGTTCTTACGACGATCGTGACAGAAGATCCCACCAAAGAAGGACCAAGCAGCGTGTTCAGGAGCAAACGCCGGGTAAGGAACTGGAGAAGTTGGCGATGTCCCAGGTGGGCGAATGGTGGTCTTGGGAGGACATATTCGCGGGCAGAGGGCCATGGGCAAAAGTTAAGGCCCTGGCGAGAGAGGAGGTTCGGCGCCAACCGTGCCGTCGTCGGACAGGCGAGAGGCAACCCCAATAAAAAAAATTGGGGGGGGCACACGGCATGGACGACGGGGCTGCTGGAGGCAGCTACAGGGCGAGTTTGTGGACTAGGAGAGGAGGCCACCAGGTTACGGGGGCCATTGGTCATGAAGGGCAAGGAGAGTTTAGAGGCACGGCGAGAGGTACTGGGGTGTGTTACCAGTCCGGTCCGGCCCGTTCCTGTCCCTCGCACAAGGCCAGTGGTGTGTGTCCCCAGTACGGTCCGGCCTGTTCCTGTCCCTCGCACCAAGCCTGTGGTGCGCGTCGCCAGCCCAGTCCGGCCCGTTCCTGCTCCCCGCACCAAGCCTGTGGTGCGCGTCGCCAGCCCGGTCCGGCCTGTTCCTGCTCCCCGCACCAAGCCAGTGGTGCGCGTCGCCAGCCCGGTCCGGCCCGTTCCTGCTCGCCACACCAAGCCAGTGGTGCGCGTCGTCAGCCCGGTCCGGCCCGTTCCTGCTCCCCGCACCAAGCCTGTGGTGCGCGACGCCAGCCCGGTCCGGCCCGTTCCTGCTCCCCGCACCAAGCCTGTGGTGCGCTTCGTTTTGTTGTTTTGTTGTTGGTCAAGTACTCATTAAAAGATGTACGCCTAACACGCTGCGCCTTGGTCCGGTTCTTACGACGATCGTGACAAAATGAGTCGTGGATGGGTATTCCAGCATGACAATGACCCAAAACACACGGCCAAGGCAACAAAGGAGTGGCTCAAGAAGAAGCACATTAAGGTCCTGGAGTGGCCTAGCCAGTCTCCAGACCTTAATCCCATAGAAAATCTGTGGAGGGAGCTGAAGGTTCGAGTTGCCAAACGTCAGCCTCGAAACCTTAATGACTTGGAGAAGATCTGCAAAGAGGAGTGGGACAAAATCCCTCCTGAGATGTGTGCAAACCTGGTGGCCAACTACAAGAAACGTCTGACCTCTGTGATTGCCAACAAGGGTTTTGCCACCAAGTACTAAGTCATGTTTTGCAGAGGGGTCAAATACTTATTTCCCTCATTAAAATGCAAATCAATTCATAACATTTTTGACATTTTTTTTTCTGGATTTTTTTGTTGTTATTCTGTCTCTCACTGTTCAAATAAACCTACCATTAAAATTATAGACTGATCATGTCTTTGTCAGTGGGCAAACGTACAAAATCAGCAGGGGATCAAATACTTTTTTTCCCTCACTGTACAGAACAGGGTGAATGTACACTTCCACCTCTACTGTAGATGAGCTACCCTGATATGATGCACATGATCCGTCAGCTGTAATGTTCTCTTTTAGAACAGTATTCTCTCTCATCTGTTTCACTCTCTCTCTTCTTGCTCACTGAAATAGAGCGCCATCAACTGGTGGTGGACTCAGATAGAGGTGCCGGTTTAGGTCTAGGTACAACGGTCCCGTCGCCTCTGTTAGCAGACGTGGTAATGACGTACAGAACACACTGGTGATGGGGGAAAAATCGATGCACACATGCAGCAAACAGGAAGTGGAGTGATGGGATTGGTGAAAGTAACGGTGGTTCATGGTAATTAACAAGAAGTGGAGTGATGCAATAGGTGAAAGTGATGGTGGTTTATGGTAATGAACAGGAAGTGGAGTGATGGAATAGATGAAAGTGACGGTGGTTTATGATAATGAACAGGAAGTGGAGTGATGGAATACATGAACGTCACTGTGGTTTATGGTAATGAACAGGAAATGGAGAGATGGAATAGGCGAAAGTGACGGTGGTTTATGGTCATGAACAGGAAGTGGAGTGCTGGAATAGGTGAAAGGGACGATGGTTTATGGTAATAAACAGGAAGTGGTTTATGGTCATCAACACACTAATACCTAGTGATGGTAAA
Source organism: Coregonus clupeaformis (assembly GCF_020615455.1). Classification (NCBI taxonomy): domain Eukaryota; kingdom Metazoa; phylum Chordata; class Actinopteri; order Salmoniformes; family Salmonidae; genus Coregonus; species Coregonus clupeaformis. The sequence goes on along the minus strand of NC_059208.1, from coordinate 54,780,479 downwards.
CGGCCCAGGAGTGAGGTCCTTAGGTGAGTCCTCAGAGTGTTGGTGCAGCCAGGAGGTTTGTCAACTTGTTGTTGACTTCTGGAGCTGCAGTGAGCCTCTGTTATTATTATTATGGGTCTGTTACCTCATCAGATAGGGCCTGTGATTGGCTGATCCTGAGTTCTGACTGAGTTCAGGGGAAAGTTCCAGAAAGATGTGTGAAGAGTGCGGGACAGTGTCCTGTAAACAATGAGTAACTCTACTCTCTGCAGGGTAATAAAGTGTCTCAAAGTTGAGAGTTAGAGAGGGCTGAGAGAAAATGTCAAGGGGCGATTGTATGGGTTTTCTACACTCACTCTGTGTTTCTCTCCATCTCTACACTGAGTATACAAAACATGAAGGATACCTACTCTTTCCATGACATAGACTGACCAGGTGAATCCAGGTGAAAGCAATGATCCCTTATTGATGTCACTTGTTAAATCCACTTCAATCAGTGTAGATGAAGGGGAGGAGACAGGTTAAAGAAGGATTTTTAAGCCTTGAAACAATTGAGACATGGATTGTGTATGTGTGCTATTCAGAGGGTGAATGGACAAGACAAAAGATTTAAGTGCCTTTGAACGGGGTATGGTAGTAGGTGCCAGGCGCAGCGGTTTGTGTCAAGAACTGCAATGCTGCTGTGTTTTTCACGCTCAACAGTTTCCTGTGCGTATCAAGAATGGTCCACCACCCAAAGGACATCCAGCCAACTTGACACAACTGTGGGAAGCATTGGAGTCAACATGGGCCATCATGAATGTTCCCTCTAAGCTGCGAGCGGGCGCACAGCTCCCCTTGGAATGCCACGCAGAAGAAATATCAGCGCGCGCAGATAAGCACGAGATTGAACTTCAATCAACTTTCTATAGTTTTAGTTAACACTATCAACGTTTCGATCTACTGTGGGAATTGTGCTCGAATCAACTCAATATTAGCCACTTCCAATGTAACATAACGAAACAAAACAAACTATGCAAGAGATTTTCTGGTAGGCAGAGCGCATCGGATGTCACGATCGTTGAGAGACGGGTCAGACCAAGGTGCAGCGTGAAAGGCGTACATGTTTATTTAACTCAATGTCACGCCCTGGCTCTGGGGACTCTTAAATGTTGAGCCAGGGTGTGTAGTTTCTATGTTAAGTTTTTCTATGTTTAGTTTCTAGATCGTGTAGATCTATGTTGGCCAGGGTGGTTCCCAATCAGAGGCAAATGTAGCTCGTTGTCTCTGATTGGGGACCATACTTAGGCAGCCTTTTGGCACCAGTCTGTGTGGGATCTTGTTCCGTATAGGTATGTTATTAGTCTACCTTGGACTTCACGTATTGTTTGTTTGTTGTTTTGTTCGTGTTCAGTACGTTAATAAATATGTACGCTTATCACGCTGCGCCTTGGTCCGTCTCATCCGTAAACGAGCGTGACACTCAAATAAACATACAAACAAAACAATAAACCAACGTAACGTGAAGTCCAAGGCTATACAAAATACAAGCCTACACACGGAACAAGATCCCACAACTAAGGTAGGCAAACAGGCCACTAAAGCATGATCCCCAATCAGAGACAACGAGCGACAGCTGTCTCTGATTGGGATTCACACCCGGCCAAACCTAGAAATACAATTCTAGATCCTAAACATAGAAAACATCACATAGATTCACACACCCTGACTCCACAAACAAGAGTTCCATACGTCAGGGCGTGACATCGGAGTAGGATTCTATTGCATTGACAAGCACGATTTAGGCCCGTAGTCTACACTGATCGATGCACCATAACCAATCAGAGCTGCAGTAGGCCTATATGCAAATAGCCATTGCCATATATCGATCTGTGCCATTCACTTCGAACTGGACTGTTTTTACAGCATGAGCGGTCACGAGTAGATGCGCTTGTTTTGAGATCAAAGTGAGAGCTGCATGTAGCCACCTGTGCACATTTGTTCATATTCTTTACTAGTTAGTGAGTTATTAGCCCAGTTACAGCTCATTTCTAGTCAACAATGGGGGAGTGATTGCTTCCTAAAAGAGCACAAAATTTGTGCATCTTTGAAAAGTGAGTCAGATAAAGAGTTTTTTTATGTCTTAAAGGGGCAGTGTTGTATTTTGAGACAGGCTTGATTAAGCTAGGTAGCCAATAGGCAGAGCGTAGCATAATTTGTCTGATTCTCTGGTATGGGAATAATAATGAATGTTATTGTGTAAAGTGGTTTCTTGCATCAAACAACACAATAATTTTCAGTCACCTCCTTGTCTGAAGGACAAGTGGATAAACAGGTTAATGTCAAGCTCTGCATGTTTTTTTCAAAAGTCTCATGGAATCTAGGCCTACATTGAATAACACACATTAGCTGTTACTGTAGGCTGAATGATAGAACAGCTATTTCCATGTGAAAATGTTATGAGATGCATTTTTTCTCCATTGTTTTTGATGGTAGGCCACTCTGGTAGGCCTACATTATGATCAAATAGCCACAGTAGCCTACTTGGCCACTGTTAAAACTGTAACTTAAAGCAGGACAGCCTTGGTGTTCACAGTAAATGTGCGCGGAAGTTGCACAAAATGTTCACAACATTCAAGTTTGTGCTCAGCAGACCTTAAATTTGCTCAGTGCCTAAATAGATTAGAGGGAACGCTTTCGACACCTTGTAGAGTCCATTCCCTGACGAATTGAGGCTGTTCTGAGGGCAAAAGGGGCAACTCAATATTAGGAAGGTGTCCTTAACGTTTGGTACTCAGTGTATTTATGTCTCTTTCCATCTACTCTCTAACTGGCTAACTCTCTCTGAACTCACTCCAACTGGCTAACTCTCTCTGAACTCACTCCAACTGGCTAACTCTCTCTGAACTCACTCCAACTGGCTAACTCTCTCTGAACTCACTCTAACTGGCTAACTCTCTCTGAACTCACTCCAACTGGCTAACTCTCTCTGAACTCACTCCAACTGGCTAACTCTCTCTGAACTCACTCCAACTGGCTAACTCTCTCTGAACTCACTCCAACTGGCTAACTCTCTCTGAACTCACTCTAACTGGCTAACTCTCTCTGAACTCACTCCAACTGGCTAACTCTCTCTGAACTCATTCCAACTGGCTAACTCTCTCTGAACTCACTCCAACTGGCTAACTCTCTCTGAACTCACTCTAACTGGCTAACTCTCTCTGAACTCACTCCAACTGGCTAACTCTCTCTGAACTCACTCCAACTGGCTAACTCTCTCTGAACTCACTCCAACTGTCTTACTCTTTCTCTCTCTACTCTCTCTCTACTCTCTTCTCTATTCTACTCTGTCTGTCTCTCTCTCTCTCTTCTCTCTCTCTTCTCTCTCTCTACTCTCTTCTCTATTCTACTCTGTCTGTCTCTCTCTCGCTCTCTCTCTCTACACTCTTCTCTATTCTACTCTGTCTGTCTCTCTCTCTCTCTCTCTCTCTCTCTTCTCTCTTCTCTATTCTACTCTGTCTGTCTTTCTCTCTCTACTCTCTCTCTACTCTCTCTCTACTCTCTTCTCTATTCTACTCTGTCTGTCTCTCTCTCTCTTCTCTCTCTCTACACTCTTCTCTATTCTACTCTGTCTGTCTCTCTCTCTCTCTCTCTCTCTCTCTCTTCTCTCTTCTCTATTCTACTCTGTCTGTCTTTCTCTCTCTACTCTCTCTCTACTCTCTTCTCTACTCTGTCTCTCTCTCTCTCTCGCTCTCGCTCTCTCTCTCTTGCGCTCTCTCTCAATTCAATTCAATTTAATGGGCTTTATTGGCATGGGAAACATGTTTACATTGCCAAAGCAAGTGCAATTGATAAACAAAAGTGAAATAAACAATAAAAAGTGAACAGTAAATATTACACTCATACAAGTTCCAAAAGAATAAAGACATTTCAAATGTCATTATGTCTATATACAGTGTAGTAACGATGTACAAATAGTTAAAGTACAAAAGGGAAAATAAATAAATATGGGTTGTATTTACAATGGTGTTTGTTCTTCACTGGTTGCCCTTTTCTTGTGGCAACAGGTCACAAATCTTGCTGCTGTGATGGCACACTGTGGTATTTCACCCAATAGATATGATAGTTTATCCAAATTGGATTTGTTTTCGAATTCTTTGTGGGTCTGTGTAATCTGAGGGAAATATGTGTCTCTAATAAGGTCATACATTTGGCAGGAGGTTAGGAATTGCAGCTGTTTCCACCTCATTTTGTGGGCAGTGTGCACATAGCCTGTCTTCTCTTGAGAGCCAGGTCTGCCTACGGCGACCGTTCTCAATAGCAAGGCCATGCTCACTGAGTCTGTACATAGTCAAAGCTTTCCTTAATATTGGGTCAGTCACAGTGGTCAGGTATTCTGCCACTCTCTCTCTCTCTCCTACAGAGAGCCATCTGGTCATGAGCTTTATCATAATGACTAATGAATGAGAAGAGAGGGAGTAGAGAGAACCATTTTTACATTTTAGTCATTTAGCAGACGCTCTTATCCAGAGCGACTTACAGTTAGTGAATACATTTTTTTTTTTATACTGGCCCCCCGTGGGAATCGAACCCACAACCCTGGTGTTGCAAACGCCATGCTCTATCAACTGAGCTACATCCCTGCCGGCCATTCCCTCCCCTACCCTGGACGAATTGTGCGCCGCCCATGAGTCTCCCGGTCGCGGCCGGTGGCGACAGAGCCTGGATTCGAACCAGGTTCTCTAGTGGCACAGTTAGCACTGCAATGCAGTGCCTTAGACCACTGCACCACTCAGGAGTACTCAGGAGAACCCACTCTGCAGCAGAGAAAGAGAGAGACATAGAGAGAGAGAGAGCATTTTCCCCTACACTCCGCATCACATCAAACAAAACAACAACATACACGCAGGCACGCACACACAAAGTCCCTCAAACACAGGGCTTCGGAGTTGGCGGGACAGAGAGTTGGAGAGGCACACACATATGCAAGCACGCGCACACACAGACACACAGTTACCCACAAACACACCTTCACAGATACAACCACTGTCTTTCTGCAGTAACCTGCTCAGGAATGGAGGTGTGTGATTGAGCCCTAGTATGGCGGGTGGGTAAGTGCAGCGTGCCATGGAGGTTAATTACTGTACAGATGGCTGACAGGAGGGAGGGCAGAGGAGGTGGGAGGAGGGGGAGAGGGAGGGGAGGTGACATGCCTGGGAGAAAACAGTACTGCTCTGTCATCGGGTGAGACTTCCTCCCTCTCTACATTCACTTTCCTCTATACAGCACCAGAGCCAAGGGAGTAGAGCATCTCTACATCTGTCTTTCTCTGTTCTTTATTTGGCCGGCGTTGCAGCCTCGTACAACAGCAGAGGATATGAGCGTCGCGTCGCGTCTCTCTCTCTCTCTCTCTCTCTCTCTCTCTCTCTCTCTCTCTCTCGCTCTCTTATAAATAACAGATGACAGGACTAGAGGATAAATATAATTATATCATACTGTAATTTCTCTCCTCCCTCTGACTTTCACCCCCCTGTGTTTTTGGATCCCTCCTTCCTTCTACATCTCCCTCTTTCTCTCCCCCTCTGGCTGTATCTCACGTACAGTTCTTTTTGGTGCTTTTTTATACACCTTTCCTAACCCTTTGCTCTCTAACCCAAAATGGAGCATCACTTCATGTCACATTCCATCACCTCACACAGAGTCTGCCTGCTAGGTGACAGCTGGTAATGAAGCAGTAAGGCCCGAGGGGGTGTCCTACTGTACATGGCCAATACACCACGGCTAAGGGCTGTTCTTAGGCATGAGTGCCTGGATACAGCCCTTGGCCTTGGTATATTGGCCATATTGGCCTTATTGCTATGAAAAACTGGTTACCAACGTAATTAGAGCAGTAAAAATCAATGTTTTGTCATACCCTTGGTATACCATGGCTGTCAGCCAATCAGCATTCAGGGCTCGAACCACCCAGTTTATAATGTCTCATATACCCGCCAATCAGCATCCAGGGCTCGAACGACCCAGTTTATAATACAAAATATGTCACAGAGCAACAATCACTTGATTTAACAGCCAAATAAACAAGAGGTTTACACATTATCGCTGATGACTAATTAACACTCACTTAAAGGCCAACTCTGTGATATTTACAGACTAAATTACTGATGTACCCATTGATTCTTGAAGAATATCATGTATAAATGCCTCATTAGGAAACCAAATGGCGGGTCTGTCGTTTTGTTGTCTTTCAAATTACAGAGTGGGCCTTTAATGTATCATTAAGCAGTCATTATATCTTAATGAACGATGGTTTGGCTAGTCGTTTTTACTAGCGACCAAAGTTATGCCAGGAATTTGATATATGCTATTTGAACACAAGACATTTAAAGGTTGAGACCTCAGGTTTAATGAGGACATTTGTTAAGGGTTTCTCTGAGGATATGAGCCTAGCAGAGGGGGTGTTAAGTTTCCTTCAAGACACAAGGGCTGCAAATTGCATCCTATTTCCTATATAGTGCCCTACTTTTGACCAGGGCCCATATAGCTTTATGGGAATATGGTGCCATTTGGGACACAGACAGATAGCTAAGTGACTGGTGTAAGGTTTAATAGGCTCATATTGTATACATCTCTTCCTCTCTGCATGTGTTTCCTGAAGCTCTCTGCCAGTATTGATGCAGGACAGTCATCATCTTCCCCCTCAGTGTTTCTGATGACAGCGGTGGCATGACATGGACCTGGAGATGGGAGTGTGTGTGTGTGTGTGTGTGTGTGTGTGTGTGTGTGTGTGTGTGTGTAACCCGTGGTTCCCAATAAAACCCCCTGGATGGACATGGAACCCATTTGTCACACACAGAGTGAGGGACAGGACGACTCGTGACTCGTGAGTGACGAATAAGTATTAATACCTCAGTATCCTCCTTTTGGAACAAGGATATTCTGTACTTAAACAAGTACAGTTAATCCAACACAGTGGCCTTGTGGTTAGAGTGTCTGCCGCAAAGTTGGGGGTTCCCGGTTGAGTCATACTAAAGACTCTAAAAATGGGACCCGACACGTCTATCTGTACTTGTACATCAAGTTGCCTCACGCGACAGAAACAGGAGATAGACTAGCGTCCTGTCCTGTCCAGGGGGTGTACTTGTACATCTAGGTGGCTCACGCTACAGAAACAGGAGATAGACTAGCGTGCTGTCCAGGGGGTGTACTTGTACATCTAGGTGGCTCACGCTACAGAAACAGGAGATAGACTAGCGTCCTGTCCTGTCCAGGGGGTGTACTTGTACATCTAGGTGGCTCACGCTACAGAAACAGGAGATAGACTAGCGTGCTGTCCAGGGGGTGTACTTGTACATCAAGTTGCCTCACGCTATAGAAACGGGGGATGGGCCGTTATGGCTCAGACAAGGCTACTTACCTATACAAGGAGAGTTATCTGAAGGCATAATGAGTGTTGGTTTGTAGAGTGTGTCTTTTAGACAGTAATATGGGCCCTTTTGTAGATAGAAACAACATAGCAATGTTACAGCATGAGGAGGTCCTACGTTTGTTTGGTGTGTACAGCGTATTTCTAGGGCCTAGAGTTCTTACCATGTCACATGACCAGGAAAAACTATAGTTCTTTGTTATAGACCCCCTCTAACTAGGGCCCTGAGTTTATCTGTCAATTTACATGGTAAAAAATATATATCTTACAGTACTTCCTAGACAGAAACAGAGACATTGAGGCCTCATTTGTGGTAGACCAGATGTGTGTTCAATAACGTGTTCCTGAGGGTACGGTACAGTGACGGCCCCTTGGTCTGTGTCACCAGCTGTTTGCATCACACTCTCCCTTGCCGTCCTGCGCAGGGGCAGGTATATTGGCGGCGTGCCAGCTTGTCGTCACCACAAAGATGGGTTTAATTATCTGACCTTCCCCGTCGCCCAGCCCGGACCGTGTGAGTTTGAGTGTTAGTGTGTGTGTGTGTGTGTGTGTGTGTGCATGTCTGTCGCCCAAGCCCGGAGCCTAGTGAACCCCAGGCGCTTATCAATGTCACCTGCGGCGGGTGACGTTAACCAGCCATGACACCTCCGCCTGCCGTACCCCCCTCTACTTCTTCTTCTCCTCTCATCCCCACTCATCCCTTGCTCCTCTCAGCAGGCAGCTAGCCCAGACCAGGGGCAGACATCTCTCCAATCTCGTCATCTCAGTAAAGCTGATCCGCCGGCAGACCTCTCTCAACCTCTCTCTCTTCCTCTCTCAACCTCTCTCTCTTCCTCCCTCTTTCACTCTCTCTTCCTCTGTATCTGGTAAAGAGCAGTGAAGCGGGGCTCAGGGATGGAGGAATGGAGGGAGGGAAGCAGGGAGGGATGGAGGGAGGCAAGGATGGAGGGAGTGATCTCCCCTGCCTCCCTCCCTCCCTCTATGCTTCCCTCCCTCCATCCCTGCCTCCCTCCCTCCTCCAGCTCTGCCTCCCTCCCTCTCTGCCTCCCAACCTGCCTCCCTCCCTGCTTCCCTCACTCCCTCCCCTCCAAATCCCTCACTGCCTCCCTCCCTGCCTCTCTCTCATCCCTCACTGCCTCCCTCCCTCCATCTCTTACTGCCTCCCGCCATCCCTTACTGCCTCCCTGTCTCCCTATCTCCCTGTCTCCCTCCCTCTCTCTATCCCTCACTGTCTCCCTGCCTTACTGCCTCCCTGTCTCCCTGTCTCCCTCCCTCTCTCTATCCCTCACTGTCTCCCTGCCTTACTGCCTCCCTGTCTCCCTGTCTCCCTCCCTCTCTCTATCCCTCACTGTCTCCCTGCCTTACTGCCTCCCTGTCTCCCTGTCTCCCTCCCTCTCTCTATCCCTCACTGTCTCCCTGCCTTACTGCCTCCCTGTCTCCCTGTCTCCCTCCCTCTCTCTATCCCTCACTGTCTCCCTGCCTTACTGCCTCCCTGTCTCCCTGTCTCCCTCCCCTCTCTATCCCTCACTGTCTCCCTGCCTTACTGCCTCCCTGTCTCCCTGTCTCCCTCCCTCTCTCTATCCCTCACTGTCTCCCTGCCTTACTGCCTCCCTGTCTCCCTGTCTCCCTCCCTCTCTCCATCCCTCCCTGTCTCCCTGTCTCTCCCTCACTGCCTCTCTCCCTCCATCCCTTCATCCCTCACTGCCTCCCTCCCTGCCTGCTTACCACTATTTGTACTCCCTTCCTGGGTGTGCTGAGGCAGCACTTAAGGTTTATACAAAGTGCTCACATCTCCACCATCAGTGGCTGACCTTGCTCTCCCTGCTACCTGATCTCTGATGAACAGTGGCGTGTATGGAGGGGGGAGGGAAGGTGTGTGTGTATGTGTGTGTGTGTTTGTGGGTGTGTGTGTGTGTGTGCATGTGCACGTGTTCATGTGTGCATGTGTGTGCTTACATGTGCTCGTGCATGTATGTGTGTGTGTGTGTGTGTGTGAAGGTGTGGGAAGTCAGTAATTACCTCGTTATAATTGACCTCCTCACCATCCACACACTGTCAATGAGAGGCCAAGCTATCTAAAACACCTTTCCTAGCTCTTGAGCAGTGTGTTTATTTATGTAACCTTTATTTTAGCAGGGAGTCCCATAGAGACCATGGTCTCTTTCATAAGAGAGCCCTGCATGTGTGTGTGTGTGTGTGTTTGCGTGTGCACATGTTTGTGAGCACGGGGACGCACATGTGCATGCAAATAGTAATCCAAAAGTTCAGTCAGAATCAATGGAGCTATAGGAAGGAAGCAAAAGTCAACGGCCGAACACCACAAAAACCAACACAATAAAACCACATCTGTAACCTGTTACACCACAGATCCAAACAATAAAACCACACCTGTAACCTGTTACACTTTACCAGGTATGCTTGGTGCGTTGACACTTTGTGCTAGCTTGGCAACATGGCGGTGGGTCCAGGTATGCTTGGTGCGTTGACACTTTGTGCTAGCTTGGCAACATGGCGGTGGGTCCAGGTATGCTTGGTGCGTTGACACTTTGTGCTAGCTTGGCAACATGGGGGTGGGTCCACGTATGCTTGGTGCGTTGACAGATTTATACCAACACCGCTGAAGATCCCTCCAATGTCAGTGAATCTACTGTATCAACACAACTACCTACTGCCATGAAGTACAGAAAATAACCTCTAAAGTTTGGTTGCGTCCCAAATGGCACCCCATTTCCTATTTAGGAAATATATATGTGTTTTTGGACCAGCACCACCACTAGTAACTACCATATCAGTGTCATCTAACAACTGATGCCATTGATAAAACATTATGATCATTAGCTTAACATTAGTACATTCCAGGATACAGATTAACCCTAGTCTTGTACTTAAAAGCATGTTCAATGGATGAATTCCATTGCTGTGTCTGGGAAACTGGCCCGCAGTAGTATTTTCACCAGCGCCATTCCATTCTACTACATACAGTAGATCACCAAGAAGTCTTCTCTCCTCCCTCTACTCTACTCTCCCTCTATTCTTCTCTGCTCCCCTTCAGTGTGGTCGATTGACACACACACACACACACACACACACACACACACACACACACACACACACACACACACACACACACACACACACACACACACACACACACACACACACACACACACTAGGTGGGAGGCAGTTATCCTGTAACGACCCGATTGTCTTTGATCAGTCATTGATTCCACAGAGAGAGAACCCAACTCTGTTATTACAGAAGACCATTAAAGGGGAAGTTCAGCATTTTACAACTTGATGTTACATGTTTCCTCACCCTCAAAGTAGTCTATGTGCTAGGAGAAACTGTAACTCATGGTTCCATGGTAGAATCATCTAACATCAAGTTGAAAAATCCTGAACTTCCCCTTTAAAGAGTGGCGAAGGTTGCTTTCTTCATAAAGAACACTCACTCAACATCCCCGCACAGATAATATCACCACCCCTCTTTATTGGCCTATCTCTATGCACTCACCACTGGAGGTCGTAACCATGGAGAGAGAATGTATCTATGGTCTGAACATTGTTCTAAATGACGTCATACTCATTGTGTACAGGAGCTATACTGTACACTGATGGTGGTGTTGCAGAGGGGGAGGGAATTTGTGCAGGTGCATTGTGCACATGAGTTTGTGTATTTGTGTGTATTTACAAGGTATATATTTGTATAAACTCTTGTGAGTGTGTGTGTGTGTGTCTACAGTACATTTAAGTGTGTATGCGCACATGAGTGTGTATTGGTTGTGTGTGTCCATGCGTATCTGTATGTACTCCACGTCTCTCTGCATATGCAACTGTGTGTTCATGTAGTGCCCTCCCTGCCTGTCCACACAGCTGCAGAGAGAGAGAGAGAGGCCTGCCACTCTGTCATTTGTCAGACAGGGCTAATGCCAGCCTGCCCGCCTGCCTGCTCGCCAATGTCCTCCATCTTACTATCCCTTTCTTTGAAGCGGCCACAGGAAAGAACCTGCTAGAGGAGGAGGAGGAGGAGGAAGAAGAAAGAGTAAAACAGAGGGAGAATGTTCTGGGTCTGTCTGAGCCTGGGCCCCTAGGGGTCGCAGGTTGATTTTTCTATTTTATTTTCTAAGCTTATTCAACCTTGTCTGTCCATTGGGGGAGCTGGGAAGAATGGGAGAACGAGGGGGGAGGAGAGGAGGAGAAGGGGAGAGGAGGAGAGGAGGAGAAGGGGAGAGGAGGAGAGGAGGAGAAGGGGAGACTGCAATTGGAAGTGAGTAAAGGAAACAGGTATGGATCTAGTGGAGGGTGGAATGTGTTTTAGAAGCCAGAAACTCTCGCTTGAGAGTTCCAAAATGGAGGGAACAGGAGTAGTGAAAAGAAAACTGAAAAGAAAAAGGAACAAGAAACCTAAAATGGCCACCAGCTCTTTTCAGGTCTGGAATGTGGTATTTTTTTCTATGCGTCTGGCATGGCTGTGGAGATGTGAATGGCGTTGAATTGGAAATGAGAATATTCATCTGTCTCCATGGCCACCTTGCTGCATTAACCCTCGGCCCCCTGTCCCGTTGTGGACATTACCACCCCCCTATCTTCCTTCACCGGCTGATAATGAGGGCTTCCATGTTCAGACCAATTACTCAGAGTATTAAAGGGCCAAATCCAGAAAGTGCATTCACACATCAAAGGAGCCAGTGAGTCATGTCTGTGCTGTGAGAGAAAGAGAGTGTGTGTGTGTGTGTGTCTGTCTGTCTGTGTGTGTGTGTGTGTGTGTGTGTGTGTGTGAGCTACAGAGTACAGCAATACTGCTAAGAAGAAAGTGAATGCCTGCACACTGACAAAGCACCCTGACCGACACACACAACCCTCATATTAACTTGGTCAGAAAGAGAAAGCTTTAGGCAGGGAGAGAAAAAAGTTGTGTGTGTGTGTGTGTCGTGTGTGTGTCGTGTGTGTGTGTGTGTGTGTGTGTGTGTGTGCCTACAAGCAGCCTGCCTGTGCCTCTGTGCATGTGTCACCACGTTGAAGTGGCAGCCAAAAACCATTTTCCTATTTTTTTGGTCTCGTGGATCAACAGCGCAGCTCTCTGCCGTTATGGGTGTCAGAAACCATAGCTGTTACCATGGCGATGCCACACCGCAATATTCCTGCTTTGCAGCCTGCCTGCTGCAGCCTTGGAATGAGAGATGGCAAGGAGGAAGAGGGAGAGAGAGGGAGGAGGAGGAGAGGGAGAGAGAGAGGAGGAGGAGAGGGAGAGAGAGAGGAGGAGGAGAGGGAGAGAGAGAGAGGAGGAGGAGAGGGAGAGAGAGAGGAGGATGAGAGGGAGAGAGAGAGAGAGAGAGAGGAGGAGGAGGAGAGGGAGAGAGAGAGAGGAGAGGGAGAGAGAGAGGAGGAGGAGAGGGAGAGAGAGAGAGGAGGAGGAGAGGGAGAGAGAGAGAGGAGGATGAGAGGGAGAGAGAGAGAGAGAGGAGGAGAGAGGGAGAGAGAGGAGGGAGGAGGAGAGGGAGAGAGAGAGAAAGAGAGGAGGAGGGGAAGGAGGGAGGGAGAGGAGAAGGAGAGGGAGAGAGAGGAGGAGGAAAGAGAGAGAGAGAGGAGGAGGACAGAGAGAGGGGGAGACAAGAGGGGGAGAAGGAGAGGAAAGGGAGAAGGGAGGAGAGGGGTTCTGCTGCAGGCCCCACCAGAATGCTAATCAGGCCCTCGACAGTTTGTCCTTCATTACACCAGAGACAATACTGAGGCCAGAGAAGAGGGGCTTTCACAGATGAGTAACACGCAAGAACACACATGCACACACACACACACGGACAGAGGCAGACAAACACACACAAGCACCAGCAAACACACACAAACACACACTGCCTTTTCTCTAACACGGGTGTATTGATACACTCACACGTGTCAGTCTGTGCTGTGCATGGGGCTTAATCTGTCCGACCCAGCCAACCAATCAAATCAATCAAATGCATTTTATGAAGCCCTTCTTACATCAGCAGTTGTCACTAAGTGCTTTACAGATACCCAGCCTAAAACCCCAAAGAGCATGCAATGCAGAGGCAGAAGCACAGTGGCCTCCAGCTGTGACTAAAACTCCCCCTACCTCTGCTGAAACATCCTCAACATTAACAAACACTTAATTATTCACGAGACGCAAAACGGACCTAATTGCCTTCTGCAGCAGAATGTCTCCAGCATTTTCCAGCAGGGCAATCCTACCTTCCTGTAGCTATAGCCAGCATGATCCCTGTTAAAGAGGCTTGGTACTGTGTGAAAAGACACTGATATGGATACGTCCCAAATGGCAACCTATTCCTTATTTAGTGCACTAAACCCATAGGGCTCTGGTCAAATGTAGTGCACTATATAGGGAATAGGGTGCCATTTGGGATATAGCCTCAGTGGTCTGAAGTGTACATACAGGGACGGAATTAATATCTGGGGCACTAGTTTGAAGTGTGGATCAGACAGGAGACTTGATTTAGAGCGTTAGGAGCAGGGTTTTATAGCTACATAGTGTAATTAAAACGAATGCCTTGAAGTCAGGCCATAAACATGTCTTAGGGGTCACCCTCTACCCTCTTCTATACTCATCAAGACCCAAAGACTATCTGTATCACCTTCAGAGCACTGAGGTTGCGTCTCAAATGGTACCCTATTCCCTTCTCATGTCTTCCCTCTGCCAGCGTACTACATCAACGTCTTTTATGAGGTGTTACGCCAGACAGAAAAACTATTTTCATTACATCCTCTTATGTTGATCCTATTAGACGATGCAGCAGCAGCCATAGTGAAGAAGAAGATGTCCCAGTTTTGCTAACCCCTCTGTCGTTTCGCTTTGCTCGCTGAATTCAGATCACCAGTTGCACAGGGGGAGGGCGTGGAGGGATCCGGATTGACTTTTCACCTGGTCCCACTGCCGTAACTCTTAGCTGAGCGGTGTGAGTAAAACAGTAATCGGACAGAATTTGTGAAATCAGTGACCTGGGCTTGACTGTACTCACTTAACTGTCGAACACACACACATTTGCGTTACATACAGTGCATTCGAAAAGTATTCAGACCCCTTGACTTTTTCCACATTTTGTTACATTACAGCCTTATTCTAAAATTGATTAAATGAAACATTTTCCTCATCAATCTACACACAATACCCCATAATGGGTACCAAAACATTTCTGCAACATTGAAGGTCCCCAAGAACACAGTGGCCTCCATCATTCTTAAATGGAAGAAGTTTGGAACCTCCAAGACTCTTCCTAGAGCTGGCCGCCTGGCCAAACGGAGCAATCGGGGGAGAAGGGCCTTGGTCAGGGAGGTGACCAAGAACCCGATGGTGACTCTGACAGAGCTCCAGAGTTCCTCTGTGGAGATGGGAGAACCTTCCAGAAGGACAACCATCTCTGCAGCACTCCAACAATCAGGCCTTTACGGTAGAGTGGCCAGACGGAAGCCACTCCTCAGTAAAAGGCACATGACAGCACGCTTGGAGTTTGCCAAAAGATTCTCAGACCATGAGAAATAAGAATCTCTGGTCTGATGAAACCAATATTGAACTCTTTGGCCTGAATGCCAAGCATCACGTCTGAGGAAACCTGGCACCATCCCTACAGTGAAGCATGATGATGGCAGCATCATACTGTGGAGATATTTTTCAGCGGCAGGGACTGGGAGACTAGTCAAGATCGAGGGAAAGAGGAACGGAGCAAATTACAGAGAGATCCTTGATGAAAACCTGCACCAGAGCGCTCAGGACCTCAGACTGGGGCGAAGGTTCACCTTCCAACAGGACAACAACCCTAAGCACACAGCCAAGACAACGCAGGAGTGGTTTTGGGACAAGTCTCTGAATGTCCTTGAGTGGCCCAGCCAGAGCCCGGACTTGAACCCGATCGACCATCTCTGGAGAGACCTGAAAATAGCTGTGCAGCGACGCTCCCCATCCAACCTGACAGAGCTTGAGAGGATCTGCAGAGAAGAATGGGAGAAACTCCCCAAATACAGGTGTGCCAAGCTTGTAGCGTCATTCCCAAGAAGACTCAAGGCTGAAATCGCTGCCAAAGGTGCGTCAACAAAGTACTGAGTAAAGGGTCTGAATACTTATGTAAGTACTCATGGGGTATTGTATGTAGATTGATGAGGGGAAAAACGATTGAATCCATTTTAGAATAAGGCTGTAACGTAACAAAATGTGGAAAAAGTCAAGGGGTCTGAATACTTTCCGAATGCACTGTATGCATAAAAGCGCACGCTAGCACACAGGCACGCACACACCTACACCTACACACACTCACACACACACCTACACACACACACACACACACACACACACACAGTGAAGTAAATACAAGATGTACACAACAGGTACAGGTCCATCTTAAATCAATACCATAGCCTACATCCTGTATGACAGACACCAACCTCTCAGCAGAGCAGACTAAACACTGACAATGACAGTTCAGTGCAATACAGCCACATCTCTGTATACACTATGTCCTTGGATGCCGCATGTGGACACAGTCTGCCGGCCCAAGGTTGCCAGCTGTGTCTTCTCCCTGTCCTCCTAACACAGCCTGCTATTAGAGTAGCAGTGTAATGGAGGATGGAGGGAGAGAGAGAATCAGGGGAGACAGAGGGGGAGAAAGGGTAGGGAAGAGGAGAGGAATATAGGGGAGGGACGTCAGGGCAACCATGCCTGAAGCCTTGTAGGAATCTCAGCGTATGGGTCCCAAATGGTACCCTATTCCCTATATAGTGCACTTTTGGCCAGAGCTCATAGGGCCCATAGTCCACAGGGCTTTGGTCAAAGGTAGTGCACTTTATAGGGAATAGGGTTACATTTGGGACACAGACTAAAGAGTTAATGGTCCTTCTTCTCGCACCAATCAATCACGGCTAATCTCGCTCTCTCTGCCTGCGTTCTCCAGAGGGGTCCGCCATCTCTCCCTCGCCACCGCCGCCCGCCAAATGGTCCAGATGCAACACCATGCAACTCCAATCCCAGAGCAATCTTTCTCGATCTATCGCTCTCTCTCTGTCTCTCTCTTAGTTTTTTTCTCTCTCTCTCTCTAACTCCCTCTTTCACTCTCTCCCTCTCTATCTGTATTTCTCTCTGTACACGTATATGTGAATTTCTCTCTCTCTCTCTCTCTCTCTCTCTCTCTCTCTCTCTCTCTCTCTCTCTCTCTCTCTCTCTCTCTCTCTCTCTCTCTCTCTCTCTCTCTCTCTCTCTCTCTCTCTCTCTATCTATCTCTCTCTCTCTAGTTAGTGTGCTCCTGTCTCTTGGCCCAGTGGAGCCAGGTTCCAGGCTGACTCTCCTCCAGTAGAACTATGCCCAGGAGAGGATGACAATGGTGGGGGAAGAGAGCTGGGCGGGCAGGCAGGCTGCGGATCCCGACCTCCACAGCCCAGCACCAGCCCAGGCATGCAGAGACAGAACCAGACCCAGGGGGTAGGCTCATACTCGGAGAGGCTAATACATTCACTCCACAGGCTTAGGAGCTGTGAGAACACTCCACTGACTTAGGGCTGTGAGAACACTCCACTGACTTAGGGCTGTGAGAACACTCCATTGACTTAGGAGCTGTGAGAACACTCCATTGACTTAGGAGCTGTGAGAACACTCCATTGACTTAGGAGCTGTGAGAACACTCCACATGCTTAGAAGCTGTGAGAACACTCCACTGACTTAGGAGCTGTGAAAACACTCCATTGACTTAGGGCTGTGAGAACACTCCATTGACTTAGGGCTGTGAGAACACTCCACATGCTTAGAAGCTGTGAGAACACTCCACTGACTTAGGAGCTGTGAGAACACTCCACTGACTTAGGGCTGTGAGAACACTCCATTGACTTAGGAGCTGTGAGAACACTCCATTGACTTAGGGCTGTGAGAACACTCCACATGCTTAGAAGCTGTGAGAACACTCCACTGACTTAGGGCTGTGAGAACACTCCACTGACTTAGGGCTGTGAGAACACTCCACTGACTTAGGGCTGTGAGAACACTCCACTGACTTAGGGCTGTGAGAACACTCCACATGCTTAGAAGCTGTGAGAACACTCCACTGACTTAGGAGCTGTGAGAACACTCCATTGACTTAGGAGCTGTGAGAACACTCCATTGACTTAGGAGCTGTGAGAACACTCCATTGACTTAGGAGCTGTGAGAACACTCCATTGACTTAGGGCTGTGAGAATACTCCATTGACTTAGGGCTGTGAGAACACTCCACTGACTTAGGGCTGTGAGAATACTCCACGGGCTTTGGGCTGTGAGAACACTCCACGGGTTTAGGGCTGTGAGAACACTCCACGGAATCAGGGCTGTGAGACACTCCACAGACCCACTTTATTCACTGACAACATTCAGGAATAAATATATTAGTAAGGCTATAGCGGGCCTGCCGGGCAGGCTCAGAAATGTGTTATCTTTAAGCAAATGTGTTTCGTCGAGAGCAATACATAACAAGGACAGCGAAAGAGAGTATACCTTCTGAGCACAAAGAGCAAAAATAAACAGTGTAAATACTTTTTGAAAATATAAATTGCGTCTTGGTCTGGAAGGTTTTTACTCGGTGACCTAAAATAAAAATGTATTTTCCTTTCAAAGAAGCATAAACAAACCACTGTGAATGCGTGGTGACCCGCTGCTTCAGGGGCTGTAACCAGCTAAGCACTACTTATCATTTCAGAGACATCTCGTTTAATTGAAGTCACAGAAAAGTCATCAACTCCGAGGGAGAGTTTCATCCTTCCATCCCTCTTTCTTCCCCCGCAGGACCAAGCAGAGCAAACAAACAAGAAAAAGCAACAGCTTCACGTCGGGTCAATAGCATCAAAGAACATTCAAAGAACCTAACACCCCCCCAACCCTCCCGGAATCCACCCAAAATACACCACTTGGGGCTGCCTTTCATCACGACTCAGCACCCTGAACTTCCAATCCCCTGCTGATTTGTCGAGGTCACCAGGGCTCTTTCAAACGTCTCAACCAATGGCGTTGGCGTTTAGAGAGGACGTTGCCCTGTCAGAAGCTCCGATCTTGACAGGCTGTGAGGAGCTGAGGAGGTGTCTGGAGGAGTTGAAAGGATTTCTTAATTAGCTCTGAACATCCACTTAGTCCGTACCCCCGGTGTACCCTGATGAGTCTGTGCCCACCGCCAACACCATCAAAGCCCAATCGACTTTGGATGTCAAATTTAGATCTGTAATTTGGTTTGCTGTTAACCCGTGGCAGTGGGATGGTAGTTAGTGGGCTGTAATGCAAACAGACTCTTTACTGTGTCTTCAGGGTGTATGTTAGAAGAGCCTATTAAGATGTACAGTACAACAATGTTCATTTGTGGAGGATATTTGACTGATCAAAGTTGTGCTCTGGCCACAAGACACATAATACAGTATGTCCACTGTTATAGACACACAGAACATTAACATCACCCAGCTTCCTTCATATTGTTTAGAGACCTAAATAAGAAAACGGGTCAAATAACAGTTACAGCAGCAATATCAATCACAGTTTTAACAAAGCCAAACATTACAGTCACCATCTCTACCTACTAATCACTCATGACAGTTTGTGGTCCAAATATGGTGTGCCATGATCCAAAAAGCCATTCACACTCCAAACAATCCTGTCAAAGCAAAATTCACCCCTCAACCAATCCTGGCAAGGCTAAGTTTACCCCAACCAATCCTGGCAAGGCTAAGTCCAACCGTAACCAATGGCAGAGCTGAGTCCACCAGCTCTCTACACATTGCCCCCTACCCAGTAGCTGGGATAGAGGGTTGCCAAGTGTTTCTTTCCGGCAGGCCTTGCCAACACCCCACATCCCAGCTGGCTTGGCGAGGAGAGGGTCTGGCTAGCAGAGGAAGAGGACAGGAGGTGGCAGAGTGGCTCATATCCTCCTGAACCAAAAATAACCACAACAAAGCCTGCTGCTGATTTGGCCTCACTGGCGGACATGTTGGTGCCCCAGATCCAGAACCATTATCCCTATTAGAGAATCTAGCGGTGCCACCAAGAAGTGGGTGTTAGATTGTGGTGAATAAGGGCCCAGCATTTTCCCCAGTCAGTTATGGCCAGGAAACACTCTGGGTCCTAGTAATACTCTACAATTATAGGGGACAGTTTTTCCCTGGAAAGGTCACATGACCAACGTGGACAGAGTATGTTTTTGTTAATATAAATGGTGGTAAAATGGCGGCCAGATGTACCTCCAAGCTGTACTCCTCCACGGTCCTCTTCAGCGGATCAACGATCTGCCAGCAGATGAGGATGCACAGGTCAATCAGCAGCATCCCACCCACGATGATCAGCAGCTTCTGGTCCTTGATAATCTGGAGGTGAGAAGAGAGAGGGTGATAGGGGAGGTGGCAGTAGGGACCAAAAAGGTCTCTAACTGAAACCAAAAAGGGCTCTACCTGAAACCAAAAAGGGCCCTACCTGACACCAAAAAGGGCTCTACCTGAAACCAATCTGGAGGTGAGAAGAGAGAGGGTGATAGGGGAGGTGGCAGTAGGGACCAAAAATGTCTCTAACTGAAACCAAAAAGGGCTCTACCTGACACCAAAAAGGGCTCTACCTGAAACCAAAAAGGTCTCTAACTGAAACCAAAAAGGGCTCTACCTGAAACCAAAAAGGGCTCTACCTGAAACCAAAAAGGGCTCTTCCTGGAACCAAAAAGGGCTCTACCTGGAACCAAAAAGGGCTCTACCTGGAACCAAAAAGGGCTCTACCTGGAACCAAAAAGGGCTCTACCTGGAACCAAAAAGGGCTCTACCTGAAACCAAAAAGGGCTCTACCTGAAACCAAAAAGGGCTCTACCTGAAACCAAAAAGTGCTTTAGCTGGAACCAAAAAGGGCTTTAGCTGGAACCAAAAAGGGCTCTACCTGAAAACAAAAAGGTCTCTACCTGAAACCAAAAAGTGCTTTAGCTGGAACCAAAAAAGGTTATCCTACAGTGACACAGGAAGGAAGCTCCTTTTTAAATGTAGGAGGGATGAGAGGTAGGATACAGTGAGTTGGTAAAAGACACCAACCCGAGCGGGAGTCGCGGAAATCAACAAAGACCCTCTTTTGTGTTGGTGTACTGTAGAGGATGAAAGGCGGGCCCCTCCCCCGTCTGATCTTTATTTTGAACAGCGTTTGACCCCACCGCCATCCACATCAAAGCAAAGGTCAGGAGAACACAGACACGGATGCACTTGAGAGAAATCACTTCATATAAATGATGTGATCTCTCTTTATCACTCTTCCTCTCTCTCTCTCTCTCTCTCTCTCTCTCTCTCTAAATCTCTCTGTCTCTCTCTGTCTCTCTGTCTCTCTCTAAATATCTGTTTTTCTCTCTCTCTAAATGTCTCTCTCTAAATGTCTCTGCCTCTCTCTAAATATGTGTTTCTCTCTCTCTCGCCCTCTCTCTCTCCACCGCCACAGACAGAAGACGGTGGACTCAGAATGGAATGGGGGATTGGTTTTGATGTGCCGTCTTTTGATGGCTACTGGGATTGGACAAATAGCGGCACGGAGAGAGGAACGTTGTGTTGCCGGGCATATAGCAATATATTACAGGGCACAAAGAGACAGGGACTGGCGATGTATTCAAGGTGCCAAAGGTTTCCAAATAGCTACAATAACTACAAATGACTGTCTGACCGTAACCACAGAACTAGAATGAGATTCTATTTTTATTACCGCAACAATGTTCTCAGTCTCTGAGCATCATAAAAAATGAAAGGACACAGGAACAGAATAGATTATCTTTACTGTAAATGAAATAGAAATGTACAGTGAGGGAAAAAAGTATTTGATCCCCTGCTGATTTTGTAAGTTTGCCCACTGACAAAGACATGATCAGTCTATAATTTTAATGGTAGGTTTATTTGAATAGTGAGAGACAGAATAACAACATAAAAATCCAGAAAAACGCATGTAAGCAATGTTATAAATTGATTTGCATTTTAATGAGGGAAATAAGTATTTGACCCCTCTGCAAAACATGACTTAGTACTTGGTGGCAAAACCCTTGTTGGCAATCACAGAGGTCAGACGTTTCTTGTAGTTGGCCACCAGGTTTGCACACATCTCAGGAGGGATTTTGTTCCACTCCTCTTTGCAGATCTTCTCCAAGTCATTAAGGTTTCGAGGCTGACGTTTGGCAACTCGAACCTTCAGCTCCCTCCACAGATTTGCTATGGGATTAAGGTCTGGAGACTGGCTAGGCCACTCCAGGACCTTAATGTGCTTCTTCTTGAGCCACTCCTTTGTTGCCTTGGCCATGTGTTTTGGGTCATTGTCATGCTGGAATACCCATCCACGACCCATTTTCAATGCCCTGGCTGAGGGAAGGAGGTTCTCACCCAAGATTTGACGGTACATGGCCCCGTCCATCGTCCCCTTTGATGCGGTGAAGTTGTCCTGTCCCCTTAGCAGAAAAACACCCCAAAGCATAATGTTTCCACCTCCATGTTTGACGGTGGGGATGGTGTTCTTGGGGTCATAGGCAGCATTCCTCCTCCTCCAAACACGGCGAGTTGAGTTGATGCCAAAGAGCTCCATTTTGGTCTCATCTGACCACAACACTTTCACCCAGTTCTCCTCTGAATCATTCAGATGTTCATTGGCAAACTTCAGACGGGCCTGTATATGTCCTTTCTTGAGCAGGGGGGACCTTTGCGGGCGCTACAGGATTTCAGTCCTTCACGGCGTAGTGTGTTACCAATTGTTTTCTTGGTGACTATGGTCCCAGCTGCCTTGAGATCATTGACAAGATCCTCCCCGTGTAGTTCTGTGCTGATTCCTCACCGTTCTCATGATCATTGCAACTCCACGAGGTGAGATCTTGCATGGAGCCCCAGGCCGAGGGAGATTGACAGTTATTTTGTGTTTCTTCCATTTGCGAATAATCGCACCAACTGTTGTCACCTTCTCACCAAGCTGTTTGGCGATGGTCTTGTAGCCCATTCCAGCCTTGTGTAGGTCTACAATCTTGTCCCTGACATCCTTGGAGAGCTCTTTGGTCTTGGCCATGGTGGAGAGTTTGGAATCTGATTGATTGATTGCTTCTGTGGACAGGTGTCTTTTATACAGGTAACAAACTGAGATTAGGAGCACTCCCTTTAAGAGTGTGCTCCTAATCTTAGCTCATTACCTGTATAAAAGACACCTGGGAGCCAGAAATCTTTCTGATTGAGAGGGGGTCAAATACTTATTTCCCTCATTAAAATGCAAATTAATTTATAACATTTTCTGGATTATTTTGTTGTTATTCTGTCTCTCACTGTTCAAATAAACCTACCATTAAAATTATAGACTGATCATTTCTTTGTCAGTGGGCAAACGTACAAAATCAGCAGGGGATCAAATGCTTTTTTCCCTCACTGTAAATAATACTAATTCAAATAATCATTCTATCACTCAGAATGATGGAAGAATCATATCAGAAGATTGACCATGGTCTCATGTCCCTTTGGCCAAGACAGATGTTGTTGAAGCCTATTAATATTTCTATAATTTATCCATGTCAAATGAATAAATGATCACATTATGCTATTCCCAATAGGACATACAGTGTTGTTGTGTACTGGATACAATATAAGATACACATAGCACAGTACACCACCTACAGTATCTGAGTGAATCTGTATAGCTGTGCCACAAAATAAAATAAATATGCTCTCTGCTCTCTGCTACCTCAGGCCAGCTAACATTACAGCTGGCTACACATCAGGCCTGCTCAGTTGATTGCATTTTAAATGCTTCTGCCTACCCTGGTGGCAGTATTTCTGTATTCTACTGCTGATTCATCATTAAAGCATGGGGATGTGGGGCCTCCCGAGTGGCACAGCGGTCTAAGGCCCTACATCGCAGTGTTGCGGGGATCGAACCCCAGGCTGTGTCACAACCGGCCGTGACCGGGAGTCCCATAGGGCGGCGCACAATTGGCCCAACGTCGTCCGGGTCAGGGGAGGGTTTGGCCGGGGGGTGCTTTACTTGGCTCATTGCGCTCTAGCGACTTCTTGTGGCGGGCCGGGCGCCAGCAGGCTGACTTCGACACATTGGTACTTCCGGGTTAAGCTAGTGGGTGTTAAGAAGTGTGGCTTGGCGGGTCATGTTTCTGAGGACGCATTAATCGACCTTCGCCTCTCCCGAGCCCATTGGGGAGTTGCAGCAATGAGACAAGATCGTAATCACAAAAAAGAGGGTAAATAAATAAATAACAAAAAAGCATGGGGATGTGGACTGTGTGAACTGTAGAATACACTGTGTGTAGTTAGTGTGTGTGTGTGTGTTAGGCTGTTTTCTATGTGTCTGTGTGTGTCTGTGCGCGGTTTTCATTGTGTGTGTGTGTGCGGTGGTGTGTGTCTGAAGCCGTATCTCACTGTGAGCGCAGCCGAGAACACTCTAAAGTAAATCTCAGAGACAGACTACCAGGCAGACAGGGAGGGAGGCTGCAGAGCAACCCGTTTGATTGACAGGCCCTGTGCTTACCCAACACTGAGCCAGGCCTCTTTAAGGAGTGATGGAGTAATGGGCAAACCTTGCAGAGTGGAACCCTTATCAAGCACACCCTGATTTACAGTCTTCTCTCCGAGGGATGGAGGGAGGGACGGAGAGAGGGACGGAGGGACAGAGAGGGAGGGAGGGACGGAGGGAGGGTGTAACTCGGCACGGGACGACGGCAGTGCTCAACCTCTCTGCTTGATGAAGAGATGGGCAAACATCACTGGGGCTCCATGGCAAACTCCCAGCAACACTCTGATGACTGACAACAGCTATCACTCCACACAGCCAAAGCCCCTGCACTCAATCAGTGTGTGTGGGGAGGGAAAGAGAGGGGAGGGGAGGGGAGGGGAGGGGAGGGGAGGGGGAGGGGAGGGACCGAGGTAGGTTAACTGCTGCCTGACAGACAGATCCTGGCCCTGCTGAACCACCAGGAAATAGGTCTTTAGATTTAAGGGCTGTCTAGATCCACCTGGGATGCATACAGTTTAGTCTCTACTCTGATGGAGGAGGAGGAGGAGGAGGAGGAAGATGAGGAAGATGATGAAGAGGAAGAGGAGGAAGAGGAAGAGGAGGAAAAAAAGAGGAGGAAAAAACTGATTCTGCATAATTGCCTTAGCAATAGGAAGAGGAGGAAGAGGAAGAGGAGTAGGAAGAAGAAGAAGAAGAAGCGGAGGAGGAGGAAGAGGAGAAAAAACTGAGTCTGCATAATTGCCATAGCAACACATTTCACAGGCGCAAGAGCCGTTGTTGTTGTGTTTTTCTTCTAAATATGAATCAAAAATAATATTTTCATGAATCAATCTTTTTAGAAATAAACACAAAAGATCATCCCTTTTTTAGCACATTAGAAGATATCAAAATGTGCTTGTGTTTCAGATGACCGCAGACTTAAAGGAGAGATGCAAACCAGCACTGCCCTCATCCCTGTCTCTTTCCATCTTTAAATAACTCTCTCTCTCTCTGCCTCCCACACACTCTATCTCTCCCACTCCCTCCTGCAGCCATTGCCATCCGACACATCTATCCAGGATGTGATGTGAGGTGGACTATAAATATGAAAAGGCCAGCAGAGACGCTGCCACAGAGGCCTGGCAAGCCTTTACATAATCACACCAGCTATAGCATATTGTGTCAGATAGATGTTTCCTGTTTTGTATTTCTATTGAAGAGAGAAATGGAAATACGTCAATCGAAAACAGGTCAGTGGGTAGAGTGTGTGTTACATAAAAGCACACACACATACGGACGCAAGGACGCAAACACACACACAGCCCTTTAATCCTGTAACAACAGGCTTAAACAACAAGATGAACCTCCACTCTCCCCGAGGATCAGCCAGTCTCACACAGCAGTAAATGAAACCCCACACACAGTCCATCAGATTCACCACAGGGAGTGTGTGTGTGGGGTAAATTCTTTAGTGCTTGAGCCAATCTCTAGCTTTTTCTACTCCCTCCAGGAGAGAAGATCCCAGCAGCAGCGTATATCCAGGGGAGCTCCAGCCGTCTCTGAACTGTACACTGTGTGTGTGTGTGTGTATGTGTGTGCATTTGTGCGTGTGTGTGCTTGCTTGCTTGCGTGTGTGTGTGTTTGTGTACAGTCTGAGCTGAGCAGAGTGTCTGTAATGCTTTTTGTGGCTGGTTCGATGCAGCTCCTCTGGGGCTTGGGGTGACTGAGTGGGGCTAACAACCTGCCTTGCTACTGGCCTCTCACTGGGAGAAAAACACCACCTCTTAGGCCTGCTGCCGTAGTTACTCAGTTACACACGTTGTTTGGGGAAATGTTTTGGTTGAAAAAGAGCACCGCCAACTGTAACAGATCTAGGAGCCCGGTTTAGATCTAGGAACAACGGTTCCGACGCCTCTGTTAGCAGACGTGGTAATGACCAGAAGGAGACACACATGTATTCCCACACTCAAGACAGGCACACACACAGCAAACATGAAGTAGGAGGGAACTAGTGGTAGTGACAGTGTAAGTGGTTTACGGTCATTCACGCACTTACATACGATTAGGAAGTCCAGGATGGAGGATTGGTCAGGAGAGGTTCAGTAGGAGTGGAGTTAAGGTGGTGCAGAGTTCTTCTGACCTGTCGTCTCTCTGGACCTCTGTGTCCAACTAAAGAACAGACTGTGTTGGGGGTTTGCGATCCCCGCCAGTTACAGCCTGTGATTAGCTGGCCGGGTCACTCTCCAGGGGAGAGTGTTCTGGAAGGGCCCTTGGCAACCCCTTAGCAACAGTGTAGCCAAGGCCAGAGGTGTGAAACCGGGGGATGGTAACCTCTGCTAGGCTGGACAGTTTCTCTCTAAAGTTTGAGACTCTCTGTCCCAGGGTTCAGAGGGTTTTTCACATTGGCGTTAAATAAATTATAGTGTTGTTTCTTTTGTCTCCCCTTCTTGAGAAAACATACATTCAGGGTTATCGTTGCGGAAAAAATATAATTCTCAGTCTTAAGATTTCTGAGTGTTGCCAACGTCACTGCAACATTGTCAGAGGCAGCAACCTGGAAGCTCCCCTTGTGATTGCTACTTGATAACCAGATTGTGATAGGGCTGCATACTTGCTCCGAGGTGAGGGGTAAACTGAAAATGTGGTCAGCCACATGATCATATAACAGTCCCTTCCCTTCGCTCTTCTTCGTCTACTTTTCCCTCCATTCATTTTTTATCTTACATAATGCATGTGTAGTGACACAGGAATCAGTGGAATAAGAAGGTGCTAGCTGCTGTTAACCAGTGAGGATTTCTCTATCAGAGTCCATTATGGCCAATTATGGTTCTAGGCTCCTCCGTTCTGCTTGAGTGCAGCCAGCCTCGGCAGACCAAACCGTGTGACTGCCACAGTATACTGCTGCTTGCTCACAGCATCAGAAAATGCTCTCTTCCTTCAACTGACTGGTTTACACAAAATACAAAATGATGACCTTGGCTAGTCTGATGTTGGTCTCTTCTAAAGAGGGTAGTTAGCATGTTAATCCAGCATGTGTTGCTCTTAAAGAAGGTCCCAGACCTGTGGCTGTCCTCTCTTCCTTGTGGTGACACTGTGGTTTTGTCCCAAATGGCACCCTATTCCCTACATTGTGCACTACTTTTGGCCAGAGCCTTATGCTAGTGCACTATATAGGGGATAGGGTGCCATTTGGGAAAAAACATGTATGTATGTTGGCTACTAGCAGCTTTCCACAGCCTGAACACTGTCAGCTACTGTATTAGCAGAGTGACTAATATGGCAGCATCGGGGTCAAATCTATTCAGTCCATTCTGGAAGTGAATAGAAATGCAATACTTAAAATGTAAAAGTTCACCTTGAAATTGAATTGACTGAATTGAAATGGAAGTGACTGTCACGCCCTGGCTCTGGGGACTCTAGTATGTTGAGCCAGGGTGTGAGTTTTCATTTGTTTTTGTTCTAGTTTTGTATTTCTATGTTGGCCAGTGTGGTTCTCAATCAGAGGCAACGTGTATCAGCTGTTGCTTGTTGTCTCTGATTGGGAACCATACTTAAGCAGCCAGTTTTCCCACAGTGTTTGTGGGATCTTGTTCCAGTGTGGTTTGTGTTAGACCGAGGACGTCACGTTATCGTTTGTTGTTTTTGTTCGTGGTATCATTATTTAATAAATATGTTCACCTTTCACGCTGCGCCTTGGTCCTCTGTACCCGACGATCGTGACAGAAGATCCCACCAACACTGGACCAAGCAGCGTGTCCAGGAGCCAGCGCCAGAGGTATCGCTAAAGGACATCAACCTCGGCTGGGCCTGGCCCATGGGAAGGAGAGACCCCCAGAAATTTTTTAGGGGGGGGCTCACGCCGTGGACGACGGGGCAGCAGGAGGCCACTATAGAGCGGTCCAGCGGGGTTGCAGAGGAGGCCGCCAGGTTAAGGGGGCCACTGGTCACAGAGGAGAGGGAAAGTGTAGAGGCACGGCGAGAGGTACTGGGGTGTGTTACCAGTCCGGTCCGGCCCGTTCCTGATCCCTGCGTAGGGCCAGTGGTGTGTGTCCCCAGTACGGTCCGGCCTGTTCCTGTTCCTCGCATCGAGCCTGTGGTGCGCGTCGTCAGCCCGGCCCGGCCTGTTCCTGCTCCAAGCACCAAGCCTATGGTGCGCATCGTCAGCCCGGCCCGGCCTGTTCCTGCTCCTCGCATCGAGCCTATGGTGCGCATCGTCAGCCCGGTTCGGCCTGTTCCTGCCCCCCACACCAAGCCAGTGGTGTGCGTCGTCAGTCCGGCACAGCCCGTGCCTGTTCCACCGGTGCCTGGTCCGGCACCGGTCAGCTGTTCCACGTCGGAGATAGAGCAATCCGCTCCACCGGTGTTCAGTCCAGCTCTGGCCAGCAGGGTCAGACCGGACCAGGGGTACTTTGGGGGGTTGGAGTGGGAATCATGTTCGGAGCCGGATCTGCCGCCAAGGCGGAGTGCCCACCCGGTCCCTCCCCTGTGGTGTTTGGTTGGCGCGGCCGGAGTCCGCGCCTTTGGGGGGGGGTACTGTCACGCCCTGGCTCTGGGGACTCTAGTATGTTGAGCCAGGGTGTGAGTTTTCATTTGTTTTTGTTCTAGTTTTGTATTTCTATGTTGGCCAGTGCGGTTCTCAATCAGAGGCAACGTGTATCAGCTGTTGCTTGTTGTCTCTGATTGGGAACCATACTTAAGCAGCCAGTTTTCCCACAGTGTTTGTGGGATCTTGTTCCAGTGTGGTTTGTGTTAGACCGAGGACGTCACGTTATCGTTTGTTGTTTTTGTTCGTGGTATCATTATTTAATAAATATGTTCACCTTTCACGCTGCGCCTTGGTCCTCTGTACCCGACGATCGTGACAGTGACCCCATTCACCCCATTCATAACATAAGGCAATTGTCAATGCTGGTGCATAATGCTGACGATATGCTGATAATAGTAATAATAATAATTAATCATCATCATTCAACATAATACAATTTTAGTAAAGACACACGTCACTACTTCCTGCTGTTGGCCATCATTGTGGCCATGAGACCACACGGGTAGTGATTCTTTATTTTTTTCACTACTCTCATATTTCTTGCTTGTTTATTAGATAAGGTACAGATAGAGAGGAAAGACAGGAGGCGAGAGTAGCAATGGGTTGGATTAGAATCCATGCTGCAGCAGTGTTCCAGTGGTAGCGGCTCACCACGTTTCCTCACCTTTTTCTTCATCTTCACGTTCTTGAAGATAGCATGGACTCTCCATGTCTTGGCGAACATGGCACCAAACGCTGTCGTGTACCCCACAATGAGGATCCATGTTCGCACCTGCAAGACGAGGACAGAAACAGTCAATAGCTGGCAAAGAGTTGGGACTAAAACAAAGATCTAGACTGACAAGCTGTTAGCATTTATCTTTTCTTAGCCGACAAATTCACAGAAAGCTCTAAAAGTGCACTGAAAATAGTTCCATGAAAGTGAATGGAGCACTAACATCATGGGTGTCAAACTTGTGAATATGTGTTATTCAAATGAGAGACCTAGCAGCATAATATTCAAGGATATTAAAACAAACCAAATACTACGTGCCTTCCGTAGGCTATATCCGTATTTAGAATGAGTTGTAACTAAATAACAGCAACAAAGCTATATCCTGTAATAACTCCCACAGTATCTAATTTAACAAGCCGGAAAAACACTACTTTAACACCCACTGCGCTAAATGCTGTTTGTGTTTGTTTGTCTGTCTGTTGAAAGGCATTCTTGGGAGGGAGACACAATCACAATAGAACAGACCAAGGCAGGAGATTCAGCAGCAGCCCTATTCTCCCCCAGTGTTGCCTGAGGACTGAAATCAGCCGGGCCCTTCAGCCACAGGGGCCCCAGCAGCCCTGATGAAAAACTGTGCTATCAGACGCCTGAGGAGCAGCGGCCGTTTAGGGGCCCCTAGACAAATGACTAGGTCTGGTCTGTGTGGTGGATGAAAAATAAATGACTGTAAATCAAATCAAAGTTTATTAGTCACGTACACCGATTTGAAGATGTTATCCCAGGTGCAGCATAATGCCTATGTTTCTAGCTCCAACAGTGCAGTAATACCTAACAATACAAAACAATACACACATAATCCAAAAAGTAAAAAGAAAGAAATTAAGAAATGTTGGAACGACTCCAATTAACAACCCAAATAGCACTGGAACAGTAATCCAAATGCAATGGATGAATTTACACAAGATATATTAAGAATGATCTGTACAGCAGTAGATATATTAGAATGAGAGAATTATCTGTACAGCAGTAGATATATTAGAATGAGAGAATGATATGTACAGCAGTAGATATATTAGAGTGAGAGAATTATATGTTGTCACGCCCTGATCTAGAGAACCCTTGTTGGTTGGGTCAGGGTGTGAGTTTCTGTTGAGATCCGGAGCCAGAGCAGTCCACTCCACCGGGGTCCAGTTCAGCTCCGGTCAGCGGCTCCACTCCAGGCCCAGATGCCTCCCACACCAGGATCCAGACAGGGCTTGGTGCATTGTGGGAGGAAGGAGAGGGGAAGCATCCCGCTAAGGTCCAGACCAGACCAGGGGTGCAACGAGGAGGCAGAGAGGGAGAGGTCGTCACGCCCGGAGCCGCCTCCGAGGCTGGATGCCCACCCGGACCCTCCCCTAATGAGTCAGGTTGGTGCGGCCGGAGTACGGAGCCGGGTGTGATTCCCAATCAGAGGCAGCTGTCACTCGTTGTCTCTGATTGGGGATCATATTTAGATAGCCTGGTTGCCTACCTTAGTTGTGGGATTTTGACTCATGTTTGGCTTGTTGTGTGTAGCCACTGATTGAGCTTCACGTTTCGTTGTTTTGTTATTTTGTCAAATGTTTATTCGTCTTAATAAACATGTACGCATATCACGCTGCACCTTGGTCTGACCCTTCTCTCAACGATCGTGACATATGTACATCAGTAGATATATTAGAGTGAGAGAATGATATGTACAGCAGTAGATATATTAGAGTGAGAGAATGATATGTACAGCAGTGGATATATTAGAATGGGAGAATGATATGCACAGCAGTATATATATTAGTGGGAGAATGATATGCACAGCAGTAGATATATTAGAGTGAGAGAATGATATGTACAGCAGTAGATATATTAGTGAGAGAATGATATGTACAGCAGTAGATATATTAGAGTGAGAGAATGATATGTACAGCAGTATATATATTAGAGTGAGATAATGATATGTACAGCAGTAGATATATTAGAGTGAGGGAATGATATGTACAGCAGTAGATATTGTGGCAAAGAAGAGTGTTAAATGGCAGATATGTGAGGGCAGAACTAATAAACGGGCTCTGCCCTCTCACTAAAACGGCCACCCCTACAAGAACTACAGATCCCAAAATGTCAGACCGCCAAAACCTACAATCCACCAGAAGCAAGGGGAAAGCTCGCAAGGTGGGGCAGACCCACATATAAGGGGTCAAGACAAACCAGGAAGAGGGAGAGAGAGCAAGGGGATGTGGATCTGTGAACCACGGAGAAAGAGAACAATATATCGGCTGGATTTACATTTTAGTAGACGCTCTTATCCAGAACGACTTACAGTTAGTGAATACATATTTTTTTTATACTGGCCCCCCGTGGGAATCGAACCCACAACCCTGGCGTTGCAAACGCCATGCTCTATCAACTGAGCTACATCCCTGCCGGCCATTCCCTCCCCTAGACAACTGTGCGCCGCCCATGAGTCTCCCGGTCGCGGCCGGCTGCGACAGAGCCTGGATTCGAACCAGGATCTCCAGTGGCACAGTTAGC
The DNA here is from genome assembly GCF_020615455.1 of Coregonus clupeaformis. Classification (NCBI taxonomy): domain Eukaryota; kingdom Metazoa; phylum Chordata; class Actinopteri; order Salmoniformes; family Salmonidae; genus Coregonus; species Coregonus clupeaformis. Next base: position 54,748,850 of record NC_059208.1, on the reverse strand, counting down.
ACTGCGATGCAGTGCCTTAGACCACTGCGCCACTCAGGATTTACCATGTATGACCTGGACTGCTTGTACTTACCTTTTGGCTGTTGGACCTGGACCTACCGAGAACCCGATTTGTGTACCAAACCCTGATATCCTCGACCACGCCTGCGGCCTGGGCAAACCAGGATGGAGAAACCAACATATAGGTACTGTCCTGTTCGAAATAACTCTCTTTGGGGTGATTTTGTTGACGGTCTCCCGCTTAATTTGTGTACAAACTCTCCTAACCTTGAAGAGGATTGTCACACGTAGTGGAGAATGTGGGCACATTGTTGTTTGAACCGGATAAATGGACTAGCCATACCGCTTGTTAGGTAAAAAAAAAAAAAAAAAAATTCAGTTGGTTTTGTTTGTTTCGTACAGTTTTCTCGGGGAAAATGAGTATGGAAGGAGCCATACAGGCACTGATACAAGCAGTGGCAGCCCAACAAGAGGCAACTAGTGCGCAACAAATAGCTCATCAGGATGCGATGCGAATGCATCAGGACACGCTGCAGGTCCAGCACCACACCAACCAGCTGCTCAGAGAGGAGCAAGAGAGAAACACCCGGGAGTTAAGAGAAGGCCTGCAGGGGCTAGCGACCCAAATTGGAGCTCAGTTACCAGCTACAAATACCCAGAGGTCGGCCAATAATTTTCTTCAAAAAATGACAAAGCAAGATGATGTGGAAGCATACATCACCACCTTCGAAAAGACGGCAGAGAGAGAGAGAAGTGGCCGAAAGAAGAATGGCGAGGGCTTCTGGCACCATACCTGGCAGGGGACGCTCAAAAAGCATATTCCGACCTGGAGTTGAAAGATGCACAGGATTATGATAAACTAAAGGGAGAGATTCTGACTAGACTGGGAGTGACCGATACCATGAGGGCATATCGCTTCCACCAGTGGGCCTACAGACCTGGACAACCCCCCCGAACACAGATGTTCGACTTGATTCACCTGGCACGGAAATGGTTGCGGGGGGCTGTGAGGAAAGAACCAGACTGGGGGCGAGACACTCCAGTACAAGCCAAAAACCGGGACAGGGGGTTGACGGGGTCCCCCCCGAAACCCTATTATCTGTTACAATTGTAATAGACCGGCACATATTGCGGCATTCTGCCCTAGTAAAGAAGAGCCAATGCAATTTAACAGCGGTGAAAAATAAGAAACTGACATATTATATGCATATCCTGTGGGAACCACTGTACTTGAAAGACCAAGAAATGAACATATGTGCATGGTGAAGGTTGAAGGGAAAGTGGTGGCAGCCCTGCTTGATTCTGGCAGTATGTTAACCTTCGTCGTAGGAGACCTAGTGCCGACTCATAACCTGGATAAAAATCAGGATGTCAGTGTTACGTGCATTCATGGGGATACCCGCCAGTACCCCACAGCCTTAGTGAGCATACAAACTGACGACGGCTTGCTGGATTATGAGGTCGACGTGGTCCCGAGGATGCCGTATGATGTAATACTGGGTAGATACTTTCCTAACTTTGCGAGGTTAGGCCAAAATAATGGCATATTTGAGAAGCCAACACCCCTAACCAAGCAAGCAGTAGCATCTAGCCTCCCAGTGGTCAACCTCACAGGTGCAGTAGCATCAAGCCTCCCAGTGGTCAACCTCACAGGTGCAGTAGAATCTAGCCTCCCAGAGGTCAACCTCACAGGTGCAGTAGCATCAAGCCTCCCAGTGGTCAACCTCACAGGTGCAGTAGAATCTAGCCTCCCAGTGGTCAACCTCACAGGTGCAGTAGCATCTAGCCTCCCAGTGGTCAACCTCATAGGTGCAGTAGCATCAAGCCTCCCAGTGGTCAACCTCACAGGTGCAGTAGCATCTAGCCTCCCAGTGGTCAACCTCACAGGTGCTAGTAGAGGAGGTTGAGGAAGAAGGGGCAGACCCCGTCGATAATGAGCAGCCCAGTACAAGTGGGGCCGGGGTCGATCTGGAGCCAGAGGAGGACTGTCTAAAGCCAACAGACCTGGCAGGGTCCCTGAATAACTTCGGGACGGCCCAGACCCAGGATCCGACCCTGCAGCAAGCCAGAGCAGATGTGCAGGTCGTAGATGGTACCCCCATAAATGACGGGACGATGCCTAATAGTCTCCCCCACTTCATCATGAAAAAGGGTTTGGTGTACAGAGTGGCAAAACTAGGGGTTGATGTGGTGGAACAGTTGTTGGTCCCCACCCAGTACCGGAGAATAGTACTGGACTTAGCTCATGGGCACATTCTGGGGGGACACCTTGGTATCGATAAAACCCGAGACCGGATTGTGAGGAGGTTTTACTGGCCAGGAATTCAGGCTGAGGTGTCTCGACATTGTGGAGAGTGCCCAGAGTGCCAGTTAACAGCTCCCCGACCAGCAGTTAGGAGCCCGTTAGTGCCCCTCCCCATAATCGAAACGCCATTTGAGAGGATAGCGATGGGTATAGTGGGCCCGCTACCCAAATCCGCCAGAGGGAACCAATAAATTCTGGTCATCCTAGACTATGCCACTCGCTACCTAGAAGCCATTCCCCTTCGGACGATGGCTTCCAAAAATATCGGACCTTTGTAAGTTGTGGCAGGTGAAAGAGTTGAGGACATCGGTTTACCATCCTCAGATGGACGGCCTGGTTGAGAGATTCAACCGCACCCTGAAGTCAATGCTCAGGAAGATAATCGATAAGGATGGGGAAAAACTGGGATTTCATGATGCCGTATCTGATGTTTGCCATTAGAGAGGTTCCCCAAGCCTCGCTGGGGTTTTCAGCCTTTGAGCTGGTATATGGGAGGCACCCCCAGGGAATCTTAGACATCGCCCGGGAAACCTGGTAGCACACAAGACAGGATAGCCACAGTCACGCCCATCGTAAGAGAGCATGTGACGCACAATTATAACCGGCAGGCTTCCCTGAGAGAATTTCAACCGGGAGATAAGGTGTTAGTGCTGGTCCCCACGGTAGAATGTAAACTGCTAGCCACATGGAAAGGACTGTATGAAGTGCTGGAGAAAATATAAGTTAATTATCGGATCCGACAGCCAGGTCGTCAGCCCCCGGAAGAGATCTATCACATAAACCTGTTAAAAGCATGGAGAGAGAGAGAGAAACACTAATTGTCACTTACCCCACACCCACTCAGGAGGCAGCCGATGTGCATGTTTCACCTACTCTGTCCCCAGCACAAGTACAGGAAGTAAAGACCCTGATCCAGAAAAACAGAGATGTGTTTTCAGGGATACCAGGACGAACTGAGGTTACGGCTCATGATATTGTTTCGCTACCAGGGAGAAAAGTGAGCATGAGGCCATATCGGGTACCCGAGGCTCGACGAACCGTGATTAGAGCGGAGACTGAGAAAATGTTAGCAGCTGGAGTGGTTGAAGAGTCACATAGTGAGTGGTCTAGCCCAATTGTGATGGTCTCCAAGCCAGATGGGTCTTTGCGGTTTTGTAATGATTTTCGGAAGGTAAATGAAATCTCCAAGTTTGATGCCTACCCCATGCCCGAGTAGATTAACTATTGGAGAAAATTGGTAAAGCTCTTTACATTATGACCCTGGACCTAGCCAAAGGTTACTGGCAAATTCCCCTGACCCCCAGAGCCAAAGAAAAGACAGCCTTCGCAACCCCTGATGGTTTGTTTCAATACACCGTCATGCCGTTCGGCTTACACGGGGCCCCAGCCACCTTTCAACGGCTAATGGACCAGGTCCTAAAACCGCACCGAGCTTAAGCCGCAGCCTATTTAGATGACGTGGGGATCTACAGCCCAGATTGGGAATCCCACTTACCCCGGGTCCAGGCAGTGCTAAACGCCCTTAGGAATGCAGGGCTCACGGCGAACCCTGCCAAGTGTTATGTGGGGTTAGAGGAAATGGGATACACCGTGGGAAGAGGGTTAATCAAACCCAACTTAAAAAGGTTGAGACAATTAGAGGATGGCCAAAACCAGTAAATAAGAAGCAGGTTCGAGCCTTCCTAGGGTTGACAGGTTACTACCGGAAGTTCATCCCAAATTATGCCACAGTGGCCGCCCCACTCACAGAGCCAGAGGGCCAAACATGGTAAAATGGGATGAAAAGGCCACCAAAGCATTTAGAACATTACAGGAGGCTCTCTGCTGTAATCCAATCCAGTGCTGGTGGTACCAGACTTTGAGCGTGACTTCGTGGTTCACACGGATGCCTCAGAGGTCGGGTTCGGAGCCGTGCTCTCCCAGATGTAGAAGGGGTGGAACACCTCATCCTGTTTTTAAGCAGGAAGCTGGAACCACGGGAAGCCAACTACTCAGTCATTGAGAAAGAGGCGCTGGCAGTAAAGTGGGCTCTAGAAACCCTGAAATATTACCTGCTAGGGCGCCACTTCACCCTCATTAGTGACCATGCCCCACTCACCTGGATGCTTAGGGCTAAAGAGAAGAACGCTCAGATGATGCAGTGGTTTTTCAGTCTCCAACCGTTTCACTTTGACTTAAAACACAGAGCAGGGAAGGAAATGGGAAATATGGATGGGTTATCCCGCATGCACGCCTATTTTGCTGCTGTAGCCCGACCTAGGGGGGGAGATGTGTGGCAAAGAAGGGGGCAGTTAAATGGCAGATATGTGAGGGCAGAACTAATAAACGGGCTCTGCCCTCTCACCAAAATGGCCACCCCGACAAGAACTACAGATCCCAAAATGTCAGACCGCCAAAACCTACAATCCACCAGAAGCAAGGGGAACGCTCGCAAGGTGGGGCAGACCCACATATAAGGGGTCAAGACAAACCAGGAAGAGGGAGAGAGAGCAAGGGGCTGTGGATCTGTGAACCACGGAGAAAGAGAACGGTGACAATATATATCGGCTGGATTTACCATGTATGACCTGGACTGTTTGTACTTACCTTTTGGCTGTTGGACCTGGACCTACCGAGAACCCGATTTGTGTACCGAATCCTGATATCCTCGACCAAGCCTGTGGCCTGGGCAAACCAGGATGGAGAAACCAACATTCAGGTACTGTCCTGTTCGAAATAACTCTCTCTGGGGTGATTTTGGTGACGGTCTCCCGCTTAATTTGTGTACAAACTCTCCTAACCTTGAAGAGGATTGTCACAATATATTTGAGTGGGAAAATGATATGTACAGCAGAATATATATTATATTAGAATGAGCTATGTCAAGAACACAGTATATTGATAAATGAGGTGTGAACTAAAATGCAATGTACAGTAGTAGAAATATTACAATGAGCTATGTTGAGAATCCAGTATATAAATACACAGTAGAAACCCCATAGCAAAATGGATAGGATTGCATGAAATGAGCCTAGAATATAAATAATATATATGTATATGATGGTGTGTATAGACAGTATGGACAGAATGTGAATAGAAAAGGTGTTTACAGCAGTAGTTATATAGGATGAGCCATGACTAGAATACAGTATATACACATGAAGTGAGTAAAACAGTATGTAAACATTTTTAAAGTGACCAGTGTTCAATGACTCTATTTACATAGGGCAGCAGTCTCTAAGGTGCAGGGTAGAGTTTTTATTTTATTTATTTATTTATTTCACCTTTATTTAACCAGGTAAGCCAGTTGAGAACAAGTTCTGATTTACAACTGCGACCTGGCCAAGATAAAGCAAAGCAGTGCGATAAAAACAACAACACAGATTTACATATGGGGTAAAACAAAACATACAGTCAAAAATACAACAGAAAATATATATACAGTGTGTGCAAATGTAGCAAGTTATGGAGGTAAGGCAATAAATAGGCTATAGTGCAAAATAATTACAATTAGTATTAACACTGGAATGATAGAGATGATGTGCAAATAGAGATACTGGGGTGCAAATGAGCAAAATAAATAACAATATGGGGATGAGGTAGTTGGGTGGGCAAATTTCAGATGGGCTGTGTACAGGTGCAGTGATCGGTAAGGTGCTCTGACAACTGATGCTTAAAGTTAGTGAGGGAGATAAGAGTCTCCAGCTTCAGAGATTTTTGCAATTCTTTCCAGTCATTGGCAGCAGAGAACTGGAAGGAATGGCGGCCAAAGGAGGTGTTGGCTTTGGGGATGACCAGTGAGATATACCTGCTGGAGTGCACTTGTCATCTCCCGTCTGGATTACTGCAACTCGCTGTTGGCTGGGCTCCCTGCCTGTGCCATTAAACCCCTACAACTCATCCAGAATGCCGCAGCCCGTCTGGTGTTCAACCTTCCCAAGTTCTCTCACGTCACCCCGCTCCTCCGCACACTCCACTGGCTTCCAGTTGAAGCTCGCATCTGTACAAGACCATGGTGCTTGCCTACGGAGCTGTGAGGGGAACGGCACCTCCGTACCTTCAGGCTCTGATCAGTCCCTACACCCAAACGAGGGCATTGCGTTCATCCACCTCTGGCCTGCTGGCCCCCCTACCTCTGCGGAAGCACAGTTCCCGCTCAGCCCAGTCAAAACTGTTCGCTGCTCTGGCACCCCAATGGTGGAACAAGCTCCCTCACGACGCCAGGAAAGCGGAGTCACTCACCACCTTCCGGAGACACTTGAAACCCCACCTCTTTAAGGAATACCTGGGATAGGATAAAGTAATCCTTCTACCCCCCCTTACCCCACCCCACCCCCCCACCAAAAAAAAACATGTTGTAAAGTGGTTATCCCACTGGCTATAAGGTGAATGCACCAATTTGTAAGTCGCTCTGGATAAGAGCGTCTGCTAAATGACGTAAATGTAAATGAGTGCATACTACGGGTGGGTGTTGCTATGGTGACCAATGAGCTAAGATAAGGCGGGGATTTGCCTAGCAGTGATTTATAGATGGCCTGGAGCCAGTGGGTTTGGCGACGAATATGTAGTGAGGACCAGCCAACAAGAGCGTTCAGGTCACAGTGGTGGGTAGTATATGGGGCTTTGGTGACAAAACGGATGGCACTGTGATAGACAACATCCAATTTGAGTAGAGTGTTGGAGGCTATTTTGTAAATGACATCGCCGAAGTCAAGGATCGGTAGGATAGTCAGTTTTACGAGGACATGTTTGGCAGCATGAGTGAAGGAGGCTTTGTTGCGAAATAGGAAGCCGATTCTAGATTTAAGAGTTCCGGGTGGTGGCCGGCTAGTGACAGTGTCTGACGTTCAGGGCAGGGTACTGGGCGGAGGCCAGCTAGTGGTGACTGTTCCACTGTCTGATGGCTTGGCTATAGAAGCTGTTTATCAGTCTCTTGGTCCCAGCTTTGATGCACCTGTACTGTCTCAACCTTCTAGATGGTAACGGGGTGAACAGGACCATTTCAGGTCGTCAGTGATCTGCACGCCAAGGAACTTTTGACCCTCTCCACTGCGGCCCCGTCGATGTGGACGGGGGCGTGCTCTCTCTCTGCTGTCTCCTGTAGTCCACAATCAGCTCCTTGGTTTTGTTGACGTTGAGGTTATTTTCCTGGCTCCACTCTGCCAAGGCAGTCACCTCCTCCCTGTAGGCTGTCTCGTAATAGTTGGTAGTTAGGCCTACCACTGTTGTGTCATCACTGTTGTGTAGCCAGCTCTCCTGGGGGCTATGACCACTCTCTTTCTCCTTCCCATTGAGGAGCAATGACGCACTAGATAAAACACTGGCCTGGCTTGTTTTTAGAGTTTAAATTGGAATATACTTTTGTAAAATCAAAAGGTAGCCTATTTGGTGTTTCTGTGTGTGGGTGTGTATGTGGGGCGAGGGAGGGGGAAGGGGGCAAAAAAGACAGCAAGAGATAACGAAAAAACTATTACAGCAGCCATACAAAGAAAACTGCATAATGATTGGTTGGATCACACACTTTGCCACAGCACCTCTTCTCTGATGTGACAGCCTCCATTTTGGATTGTTTTGGCTGAGGTGAGCCAGGCAGGCAGACAAGCACTCGATGGCACTTGATACGCGCTGCGCCGCCCGCCTAGCTAACATTATTTATCTCTGTGGGCCCTGGTCAAAAGCAGTGCACTATATAGGGAATAGGGGGGCATTTGGGACACAAACCAGTTATCGCAGTAATCAAACCTCTAATTAAACCAGAGGCTAAGATAGTCACATTCAAACGCTTGCTGTGGGAGCAGGAGCTTAATGTGCTCCATGTTAGGAAAGACCCAGGGACTGATCCAATCAACTCCCATTAAATGAACTCCCATCCCCTTTCTGAAGGGAGGAAGCGACTGTTAGCTAGTGTGCTATCCCAGCATTAGCCTGGATCTCACACCTTTTGGAAGAAGGAAAATAATGATAGCTAATAGCTGACGTTAGCCTGGGACGCACACCTTTTGAAGGGGATCAAGAGAGAATGCAAGCTAGCGTTAGCCTGGATCGCACACCTTTCGAAGGGGATCAAGAGAGAATGCAAGCTAGTGTTAGCCTGGATCTCACACCTTTTGGAAGAAGGAAAATAAATGATAGCTAATAGCTGACGTTAGCCTAGGACGCACACCTTTTGAAGGGGATCAAGAGAGAATGCAAGCTAGCGTTAGCCTGGATCGCACACCTTTCGAAGGGGATCAAGAGAGAATGCAAGCTAGCGTAAGCATGGATTGCACACCTTTTGAAGGGGATCAAGAGAGAATGCAAGCTAGCGTTAGCCTGGGACGCACACGTTTTGAAGGGGATCAAGAGAGAATGCAAGCTAGCGTAAGCCTGGATTGCACACCTTTTGAAGGGGATCAAGAGAGAATGCAAGCTAGCGTTAGCCTGGATCGCACACCATTTGAAGGGGATCAAGAGAGAATGCAAGCTAGCGTTAGCCTGGGACGCACACCTTTTGAAGGGGATCAAGAGAATGCAAGCTAGCGTTAGCCTGGATCGTACACCATTTGAAGGGGATCAAGAGAGAATGCAAGCTAGCGTTAGCCTGGGACGCACACCTTTTGAAGGGGATCAAGAGAGAATGCAAGCTAGCGTAAGGCTGGATCGCACACCTTTTGAAGGGGAGAAGACAGAAGAGAATGATATAGTGTTAGCCTAGCGTTAGCCTAGCGTTAGCCTGGGATCTTACACGTCATTAGCACAGCAGATATGGTGTTCTAGCTATACAGGTTATATACTCACAGTACACAGGGCCTCAAACTCTTTGTCGGACACCAAGGCACCGTCCAGGCCGAAGAGGAAGATGGAGGAGTAGGAAAGCATTCCACCCAGGATGATAAGGTTGTTCATGTAGGGACTGGACATCTTGATCAGTCTGTAGGAGGAGAGGAGAGGAGAGGAGAGGAGAGGAGAGGAGAGGAGAGGAGAGGAGAGGAGAGGAGAGGAGAGGAGAGGAGAGATACACAGAGTTCAAAAATTGAAAAACGCAGAAGGACCATTTTAACATTGAAACATGTTTTTATATTACAATGCAGTCACAGCAGCGGAGCGAATTGGGGGAACAGAGTTCCAAAAGTGAACATTCAGATGGGACATTTTTGACATTTAAACATGTTTTTGTCTTGGTGAATAACCACTTCCCGAGGTGTGCATTTTCCCAGTTCCGTTCCAAGTAAAAGGGAGTGAATATAGCTTTTCTAAATGACATACTTAATACATTTCACACCTAACAGGAGCACGTCAGATAACAACTTGTATTTGCTCAGGGGTGTGTTCATTAGTGAGCACCGTAGCAAAACATTACGAAAATGAGTTTATTATTGGACAAGTTCAAGTATGTTCCCCACCCCTTTTCTGCCCGTTTGGTTCCTAGTGAATACACCCCAGGATGTCTGTACATTACAGTTCACTTAGGACAGCATGTCCCAAACCATTGTGTAACTCACAACTCAACTGTACATCAAATCAATAGGTAATCAAATCTGTCTGTAAATGCAAGGCGAGGGGATATCGGCAACACCCCATCTATATAGGGCCCTGGTGCTGCAGAATCAGGTATAGTGTAATGCCGGGGTCCCAATACACACCATGTCTGTAAACCATGTTCCTTTTTTCCATCTTGTGTTATTCATTGTACAGTGAGGGAAAAAAGTACTTGATCCCCTGCTGATTTTGTATGTTTGCCCACTGAAAAAGAAATGATCTGTCTATAATTTTAATGGTAGGTTTATTTGAACAGTGAGAGACAGAATAACAACAAAAAAATCCAGAAAAACGCATGTCAAAAATGTTATAAATTGATTTGCATTTTAACGAGGGAAATAAGTATTTGACATCTCTGCAAAACATGACTTAGTACTTGGTGGCAAAAACCTTGTTGGCAATCACAGAGGTCAGACGTTTCTTGTAGTTGGCCACCAGGTTTGCACACATCTCAGGAGGGATTTTGTCCCACTCTTTGCAGATCTTCTCCAAGTCATTAGGTTTCGAGGCTGACGTTTGGCAACTCGAACCTTCAGTTCCCTCCACAGATTTTCTATGGGATTAAGGTCTGGAGACTGGCTAGGCCACTCCAAGACCTTAATGTGCTTCTTCTTGAGACACTCCTTTGTTGCCTTGGCCCTGTGTTTTGGGTCATTGTCATGCTGGAATACCCATCCACGACCCATTTTCAATGCCCTGGCTGAGGGAAGGAGGTTCTCACCCAAGATTTGACAGTACATGGCCTCGTCCATCGTCCCTTTGATGCGGTGAAGTTGTCCTGTCCCCTTAGCAGAAAAACACCCCCAAAGCATAATGTTTCCACCGCCATGTTTGACGGGTGGGGATGGTGTTCTTGGGGTCATAGGCAGCATTCCTCCTCCTCCAAACACGGCGAGTTGAGTTGATGCCAAAGACCTCCATTTTGGTCTCATCTGACCACAACACTTTCACCCAGTTCTCCTCTGAATCATTCAGATGTTCATTGGCAAACTTCAGACGGGCCTGTATATGTGCTTTCTTGAGCAGGGGGACCTTGCGGGGCGCTGCAGGATTTCAGTCCTTCACAGCGTAGTGTGTTACCAATTGTTTTCTTGGTGACTATGGTCCCAGCTGCCTTGAGATCATTGACAAGATCCTTCCGTGTAGTTCTGGGCTGATTCCTCACCGTTCTCATGATCATTGCAACTCCTCGAGGTGAGATCTTGCATGGAGCCCCAGGCCGAGGGAGATTGACAGTTCTTTTGTGTTTCTTCCATTTGCGAATAATCGCACCAACTGTTGTCACCTTCTCACCAAGCTGCTTGGCGATGGTCTTGTAGCCCATTCCAGCCTTGTGTAGGTCTACAATCTTGTCCCTGACATCCTTGGAGAGCTCTTTGGTCTTGGCCATGGTGGATAGTTTGGAATCTGATTGATTGATTGCTTCTGTGGACAGGTGTCTTTTATACAGGTAACAAGCTGAGATTAGGAGCACTCCCTTTAAGAGTGTGCTCCTAATCTCAGCTCGTTACCTGTATAAAAGACACCTGGGAGCCAGAAATCTTTCTGATTGAGAGGGGGTCAAATACTTATTTCCCTCATTAAAATGCAAATCAATTTATAACATTTTTGACATGCGTTTTTCTGGATTTTTTTGTTGTTATTCTGTCTCTCACTGTTCAAATAAACCTACCATTAAAATTCTAGACTGATCATTTCTTTGTCAGTTGGCAAACGTACAAAATCAGCAGGGGATCAAATACTTTTTTCCCTCACTGTATCTACAATCAAGTTGATTCATATTATGTTCTAGGGGATATGTCCTTGTCTATAGGCTGCATCTCTAGGGACATTTGCAGAGATTTGCTGTACTCTGAGAGCAGTTTTAGTAGCTGTTTTAATAAAACCCTCACAAACTTTTACAGATGCACAATTGAGAGCATCCTGTCGGGCTGTATCACTGCCTGGTACGGCAACTGCACCGCCCGCAACCGCAGGGTTCTCCAGAGGGTGGTGCGGTCTGCCGAACGCATTACCGGGGGCAAACTATCCGCCCTCCAAGACACCTACAGCACCCGATGTCACAGGAAGGCCAAAAAGATAATCAAGGACATCAACCACCCAAGCCACTGCCAGTTCACCTCGCTATCATCCAGATGGCGAGGTCAGTACAGGTGCATCAAAGCTGGGACCGAGAGAATGAAAAACAGCTTCTATCTCAAGGCCATCAGACTGTTAAATAGCCATCACTAGCACATTAGAGGCTGCTGCTGCCTATTGAAATCACTGGCCACTTTAAGAAATGGAACAATAGTCACTTTAATAATGTTTACATTTCTTGCACTTCTCATCTCATATGTATATACTGTATTCTATTCTATAATATTCTTCTGTATCTTAGTCCATGCCGCTCTGTCATTGCTCGTCCATATATGAATATATATTCTTAATTCAATTCCTTACTTAGATTTGTGTGTATTGGGTATATGTTGTGAAATTGTTAGATATTACTTGTTAGATATTACTGCACTGTCGGAGCTAGAAGCACAAGCATTTCACTACAACCGCAATAACATTTATTTTTATTCATTTTTTTACCTTTATTTAACCAGGTAAGCCAGTTGAGAACAAGTTCTCATTTATGACTGCGACCTGGCCAAGATAAAGCAAAGCAGTGCGATAAAAACAACAACAACAACACAGAGTTACACATGGGATAAACAAAAACATACAGTCAATAACACAATAGAAAATCTATATACAGTGTGTGCAAATGTAGTAAGTTATGGAGGAAAGGCAATAAATAGGCCATAGTGCAAAATAATTACAATTTAGTATTAACACTGGAGTGATAGATGTGCAGAAGATGATGTGCAAATAGAGATACTGGGGTGCAAATTAGCAAAATAAATAACAATATGGGGATGAGGTAGTTGGGTGGGCTAATTACAGATGGGCTGTGTACAGGTGCAGTGATCGGTAAGCTGCTCTGACAACTGATGCTTAAAGTTAGTGAGGGAGATAAGAGTCTCCAGCTTCAGAGATTTTTTCAGTTCATTCCAGTCATTGGCAGCAGAGAACTGGAAGGAATGGCGACCAAAGGAGGTGTTGGCTTTGGGGATGACCAGTGAGATATACCTGCTGGAGCGCATACTACGGTGGGTGTTGCTATGGTGACCAATGAGCTAAGATAAGGCGGGATTTGCCTAGCAGTGATTTATAGATGACCTGGAGCCAGTGGGTTTGGCAACGAATATGTAGTGAGGGCCAGCCAACGAGAGCGTACAGGTCACAATGGTGGGTAGTATATGGGGCTTTGGTGACAAAACGGATGGCACTGTGATAGACTACATCCAATTTGCTGAGTAGAGTGTTGGAGGCTATTTTGTAAATGACATCGCCGAAGTCAAGGATCGGTAGGATAGTCAGTTTTACGAGGGCATGTTTGGCAGCATGAGTGAAGGAGGCTTTGTTGCGAAATAGGAAGCCAATTCTAGATTTAACTTTGGATTGGAGATGCTTAATGTGAGTCTGGAAGGAGAGTTTACGGTCTAACCAGACACTTAGGTATTTGTAGTTGTCCACAAATTCTAAGTCAGACCTGCCGAGAGTAGTGATTCTAGTCGGGCGGGCGGGTGCAAGCAGCGTTCGATTGAAGAGCATGCATTTAGTTTTACTAGAGTTTAAGAGCAGTTGGAGGCTATGTGGGGGTAGATCAGCTTAATATTGCAGATAGATTGTAACTTCCATCAATGTAATTGTCTGCATCACTTCCAATCCCCCATGTTTTTTTTTATATATATACACACATACATACACATATACATATACACACATACATACATACACATACATATCCTTTAAAAAAATATATATTCCCCTTTATTACTGTTTGGAGGTTTGTTAACACAGTCTCCAATGAAGGGCCAGATGTATACAAAATGGTGTCGTCTGTGTAGAGGTGGATCTGAGAGTCACCAGCAGCAAGAGCGACATCATTGATATACACGGATGAAAGAGTCGGCCAGAGAATTGAACCCTGTGGCACCCCCATAGAGACTACCAGAGGTCCAGACAACAGGCCCTCCGATTTGACACATTGAACTCTTTCTGAGAAGTAGTTGGTGAACCAGGTGAGGTAGTCATTTGAGAAACCAAGGCTATTTAGTCTGCCAATAAGAATGAGGTGATTGACAGAGTCGAAAGCCTTGGCCAGGTCGATGAAGACAGTTGCACAGTACTGTCTTTTATCGATCGCGGTTATAATATCGTTTAGGACCTTGAGCGTGGCTGAGGTGCACAAGCTCCCTCACGACGCCAGGACAGCGGAGTCACTCACCACCTTCCGGAGACATTTGAAACTCCACCTCTTTAAGGAATACCTGGGATAGGATAAAGTAATCCTAAATAAAATACATTGTAAAGTGGTTATCCCACTGGCTATAAGGTGAATGCACCAATTTGTAAGTCGCTCTGGATAAGAGCGTCTGCTAAATGACGTAAATGTAAATGTAAATGTGCACCCATGACCAGCTCGGAAACCAGATTGCATAGCGGAGAAGGTACGGTGGGATTCGAAATGGTCGGTGATCTGTTTGTTAACTTGGCTTTCAAATACTTTCGAAGGGCAGGATGGATTTAGGTCTGTAACAGTTTGGATCTAGAGTGTCACCCCCTTTGAAGAGGGGGATGACAGCGGCAGCTTTCCAATCTCTGGGGATCTCAGATGATACGAAAGAGAGGTTGAACAGGCTAGTAATAGGGGTTGCTACAATTTTGCCGGCTAATTTTAGAAAGAAAGGGTCCAGATTGACTAACCCAGCTGATTTGTATGGGTCCAGATTTTGCAGCTCTTTCAGAACATCAGCTATCTGAATTTGAGTGAAGGAGAAGCGAGGGTGGCATGGGTAAGTTGCAGCGGAGGGTGCAGAGCTGGTGGCCTGGGTAGGCGTAGCCAGGTGGAAAGAATGGCTGGTCGCTTGTTGAAATTTTCGATTATCGTAGATTTATCGGTGGTGACAGTGTTTCCTAGCCTCAGTGCAGTGGGCAGCTGGGAGGAGGTGCTCTTATTCTCCATGGACTTTACAGTGTCCCAAAACTTTTTGGAGTTAGTGCTACAGGATGCAAATTTCTGTTTGAAAAAGCTAGCCTTTGCTTTCCTAACTGATTGTGTATATTGGTTCCTGACTTCCCTGAAAAGTTGCATATCGCGGGGGTTGTTCGATGCTAATGCAGTACGCCACAGGATGTTTTTGTGCTGGTCAAGGGCAGTCAATTCTGGGGTGAACCAGGGGCTATATCTGTTCTTAGTTCTGAATTTTCTGAATGGGGCATGCTTATTTAAGATGGAGAGGAAAGCACATTTAAAGAACAACCAGGCATCCTCTACAGACGGAATGAGGTCAATATCCATCCAGGATACCTGGGCCAGGTCAATTAGAAAGGCCTGCTCGCTGAAGTGTTTTAGGGAGCGTTTGACAGTGATGAGGGGTGGTCGTTTGACTGCGGATCCATTACGGACGCAGGCAATGAGGCAGTGATTGCTGAGATCCTGTTTGAAGACAGCAGAGGTTTATTTAGAGGGTAAATTTGTCAGGATGATATCTATGAGGGTGCCCATGTTTACGGATTTAGGGTTGTACCTGGTAGGTTCCTTGATAATTTGTGTGAGATTGAGGGCATCTAGTTTAGATTGTATGACGGCCGGGGTGTTAAGCATATTCCAGTTTAGGTCACCAAGTAGTACGAACTCTGAGGATAGATGGGGGGCAATCAATTCACATATGGTGTCCAGGGCACAGCTGGGGGCTGAGGGGGGTCTGTAGCATGCGGCAGCAGTGATAGACTTATTTCTGGAAAGGTGGATTTTTAGAAGTAGAAGCTCAAACTGTTTGGGTACAGACCTGGATAGTATGATAGAGCTCTGCAGGCTATCTCTACAGTAGATTGCAACTCCGCCTCCTTTGGCAGTTCTATCTAGACAGAACATTTTGTAGTTGGGGATGGAAATTTCAGAGTTTTTGGTGGCCTTCCTAAGCCAGGATTCAGACACTGCTAGAACATCAGGGTTGGCGGAGTGTGCTAACGCAGTGAATAATTCAAACTTAGGGAGGAGGCTTCTGATGTTAACATGCAAGAAACCAAGGCTTTTACGGTTACAGAAGTCAACAAATGATAGCGCCTGGGGAGTAGGAGTGATACTGGGGGCTACAGGGCCTGGGTTAACGTCTACATCACCAGAGGAACTAGCCGGTGCCCCCGCACATTGACTCTGCACCGGTACCCCCCTGTATATATAGCCTCCCTACTGTTATTTTATTTTACTTCTGCTCTTTTTTTTTTCTCACCACTTTTTTTGTTGTTTTATTTTTATAAATGCACTGTTGGTTAAGGGCTGTAAGTATGCATTTCACTGTAATGTCTGCACCTGTTGTATTCGGCGCATGTGACCAATAAAATTTGATTTGATTTGATTTGAACAGAGGAGGAGTAGAATAAGGATATGGCTAAAGGCTTTAAGAACTGGTCTTCTAGTACGTTGGGTACAGAGATTAAAAGGGGCAGATTTCCGGACGTTGTAGAATAGATTCAGGGCATTATGTACAGACAAGGATATGGAAGGATATGAGTACAGTGGAGGTAAACCTAAGCGTTGGGTAACGATGAAAGAGATAGCATCACTGGAGGCACCGATTGAGCCGGTCTCCGCGTGTATGCGGGGTGGGACAAAGGAGCTATCTGAGGCAGGTTGAGCATGACTAGGGGCTCTACAGTGAAATTGCATAATAAGAACTAACCGAAACAGCAATAGGCAAAGCATATTGACATGGGAGAGAGGCATAAAGCAATCACAGGTGTTATTCGAGAGAGCTAAGACAACAACTGGTAATGGCAACGAAAGTTTGGGCTGAGGCTAAACAGATAAACAGGACAGATGAACAGGATGGGGTACCGTGTAAAGGAACGGTCCAGCAAGCATCAGCTGTGTAGCTGAGTGATCATAAGGTCCAGTGAACAGCAATAGGTGAGTCCGGGAGCATTTCGATGGCTGCTACGGCACAGGCGAGCAGGAGGCATGAATGTTGATTGCGTGTGCTAGCGGGCCGTGGCTAGCAGATGGATCTTCGTGTTCGTCGCAATGGGAAGCCTGTTGAAACCACATCAGACGATTACGTCGGCAGACCAGTCGTGATGGATCGGCGGGCTGCGTGTCGACACTAGGAGGTCCCGTCCGGTTGACAGAGAGGTAGATAGCCGGGAGATGGGCCTGGCTCGAGGCTAGCTCAAGGTTAACTGGTGCTTGTTTTGGGACAGTGGTGATTAGCCAACAACAACATCCATTCGGTTACAGCTAGCTAGTTGCGATGATCCGGTGTTAAGGTCCAGTGATTCAGTGATTCCGGAAGAAAATCCGATATGTTCTGGGTCGATAGCGCGCTGTGCAGACTGTGCAGACTGGCCGATAATTGTCCAGGCTAGAGCTGGCTGGTAGGTAGTGCAGGCCACGGACAATGGTGAAAACCACTAATGGTGGCTAATAGCAAGTAGCTAGTTAGCTGGCTAGTTTCAGCCGGAGGTTCTAGATAACAAGGTATAAGAAATAATAGAATCCGTTCCACATTGGGTGAGGCGGGTTGCAGGAAAGTATATTTAGTTGAAGGATGAAAAGTGAGATTGAGAAATATATACGAAAAAGACAAAACACAAAAAACAGGCTATTTACACGAGCACACGACCACACTGCTACGCCATCTTGGATAATACATCTTGGATAATACATCTGCTACATTTTTACATTTTAGTCATTTAGCAGACGCTCTTATCCAGAGCGACTTACAGTTAGTGAGTGCATACATTTTTTTCATACTGGCCCCCCGTGGGAAACGAACCCACAACCCTGGCGTTGCAAGCACCATGCTCTACCAACTGAGCTACACGGGGCTAAACACGTGTATGTGACAAACTAACTAAATTTGATTTGATTTGGGTGCTACACATTGGTGGTGGGGGGGGATGAGGTGAGCCCCCCCACACCACCTTCCTATTGCTATTACATGGTCATATCCTACAGTCATACATTATACATTATTATACATTAACATACAGTATATTGTCTGTATATTGTCCCATAAAATCTGTAATCGTAACTTTTTATGTGGCGACCCCACTGCAATTCCCCCGCAACCCCAGTAGGGGTCCCGACCCCGACTTTGAATACCACTGGTGTAGGATGAAGTTGACCCTAGACACTGACCTTGGGTCAGTTTTAGCTTTCCCCCAGTAATGGTTAAAGACATGCTCCGGAACTTTGGTAACTGCTAAGTATTTTTTAAACCTACCGCTTTGGGCTGGATGTGTCAATGTGTAGTTCATACATTCAGAATATATCAGCAGAATTACTGTTTTACCTCAATTAGCCACAAAATCCCTAGTTTGAAAGCGACTGTTTTTCTGGAAGCTGCGCTGCGCTATTTTCCCTACATTTCCCCCCACGTGAGCTAACCCCCTAGCAATTTGAGTTCTAGCCAATGAGCTTCAGCCCCTCGCCATTTGAGTGACAGCTAGCAAGGTGCACAACAGCAGAGCGAGAGACAGAGCAATGACGTGGTGCACATACAGTATCTGCACATATATGATGTAGTACCCAGTTTTTGGAGACCACTTTTTGCTCGTGAACGCTACTTTCAGAACCTCTGGCTAAAAAGTATACAAAAGTACTGGTGAATCTCTTTAACATAGGATTGGGGGAGGGGAAGCGAATCCTAGATTTGTACCGAGAAGAAACTTCCCCCCGGAGCTCTACTAGTCTAGCTAGCACTAGTCCACCAAACTCCAAGTCTTCCTGACTCCGTAGTCTGGAAAGGCTCCTTGATATTGTCAGCACAATGCGTTGAAAATGAAGGGGGCTGTACTTTTGATTGGTTCTCCTCTGTGTCTTTCTCACTCAGACACCAACATCGACAACCACACGCAGCCCCCGAGCGCCGCCCACTTCCAATACAACTGTTGGATTTTCAAATCCAAACAACGTGAGGTCTCAGACTCTCAACTCCCCAGGAAAGAAAACAACGTTTGAGAGAACCAATCAAAGCTAATTTCTGTGTGAATACTGCATTTACAATTTGACTCCTGTCCAGACCAGTGAGTCACAGCTCTCCCTTGCTGTGTACCACATGAGTAGTGTCAGCCAGGCTAGAGCTCGACCCCATCCTCCCCTCATTCCCCTCCCTCTTCCACTGACCTGTGGTTGCGGTTCTTGATGTTGAAGAAGAGGAAGGCCCCTGCCATGAGCATGCCCAGGATGGTGATAACAGACAGGATGCTGTAGAGGGGTACGTTGATGTTGCGACGCTGCAGACGTACAAACGTACGGTCCTTAGGAGGCTCCACTCCTGGAATGAAGAGGAGGAAGACATTTGCCATATAAAAATTATTCTAATAATGACTTCTACAGGTGAAGGATAGACAAACAAAATGAGACCTCACCAGTATTTTACGTTGAAAAACAACTCCACAAGAAGGGGGAAAGGAAAATAACTTGATTTGGAGGATCCACTCCTGAATGAAGAGGAGGACATTCACAGACCCACTAGCAAAAAAAATGGTTGAATCAATGTTGTTTCCACGTCATTACAACAACATAAAAAATAATATGATGACGTTGAATCAACATGGAAAACTGATTGGATTTGCAAAAAGTCATCAATGTAAGGGAATTCCGTATTTTTTCCTAAATCCAATAACATAGTGACATTTTTTTGTTGAATTCATGTTAGTTGACAACTCAACCAAATGTACAGTGGGGGGAAAAAGCATTTAGTCAGCCACCAATTGTGCAAGTTCTCCCACTTAAAAAGATGAGAGAGGCCTATAATTTTCATCATAGGTACACGTCAACTATGACAGACAAAATGAGAATTTTTTTCCAGAAAATCACATTGTAGGATTTTCAATGAATTTATTTGCAAATTATGGTGGAAAATAAGTATTTGGTCAATAACAAAAGTTTCTCAATACTTTGTTATATACCCTTTGTTGGCAATGACACAGGTCAAACGTTTTCTGTAAGTCTTCACAAGGTTTTCACACACTGTTGCTGGTATTTTGGCCCATTCCTCCATGCAGATCTCCTCTAGAGCAGTGATGTTTTGGGGCTGTCGCTGGGCAACACGGACTTTCAACTCCCTCCAAAAGATTTTCTATGGGTTTGAGATCTGGAGACTGGCTAGGCCACTCCAGGACCATGAAATGCTTCTTACGAAGCCACTCCTTCGTTGCCCGGGCGGTGTGTTTGGGATCATTGTCATGCTGAAAGACCCAGCCACGTTTCATCTTCAATGCCCTTGCTGATGGAAGGAGGTTTTCACTCAAAATCTCACGATACAGGGCCCCATTCATTCTTTCCTTTAGACGGATCAGTCGTCATGGTCCCTTTGCAGAAAAACAGCCCCAAAGCATGATGTTTCCACCCCCATGCTTCACAGTAGGTATGGTGTTCTTTGGATGCAACTCAGCATTCTTTGTCCTCCAAACACGACGAGTTAAGTTTTTACCAAAAAGTTCTATTTTGGTTTCATCTGACCATATGACATTCTCCCAATCCTCTTCTGGATCATCCAAATGCACTCTAGCAAACTTCAGACGGGCCTGGACATGTACTGGCTTAAGCAGGGGGACACGTCTGGCACTGCAGGATTTGAGTCCCTGGCGGCGTAGTGTGTTACTGATGGTAGGCTTTGTTACTTTGGTCCCAGCTCTCTGCAGGTCATTCACTAGGTCCCCCCGTGTAGTTCTGGGATTTTTACTCACCGTTCTTGTGATCATTTTGACCCCACGGGGTGAGATCTTGCGTGGAGCCCCAGATCGAGGGAGATTATCAGTGGTCTTGTATGTCTTCCATTTCCTAATAATTGCTCCCACAGTTGATTTCTTCAAACCAAGCTGCTTCCCTATTGCAGATTCAGTCTTCCCAGCCTGGTGCAGGTCTACAATTGTGTTTCTGGTGTCCTTTGACAGCTCTTTGGTCTTGGCCATAGTGGAGTTTGGAGTGTGACTGTTTGAGGTTGTGGACAGGTGTCTTTTATACTGATAACAAGTTCAAACAGGTGCCATTAATACAGGTAACGAGTGGAGGACAGAGGAGCCTCTTAAAGAAGAAGTTACAGGTCTGTGAGAGCCAGAAATCTTGCTTGTTTGTAGGTGACCAAATACTTATTTTCCACCATAATTTGCAAATAAATTCATAAAAAATCCTACAATGTGATTTTCTGGATTTTCTTTTCTCAATTTGTCTGTCATAGTTGACGTGTACCTATGATGAAAATTACAGGCCTCTCTCATCTTTTTAAGTGGGAGAACTTGCACAATTGGTGGCTGACTAAATACTTTTTTCCCCCACTGTAAATCAAAACTAGACGTTGAACTAACGTCTGTGCCTAGTGGGGATTTTCTTAGCCTGAGAAATGTACAATAATTAACAATAATTATTTTGATTTTAAGTGTGTCCACTTGTCCACTGACTTTGATTCTACAGTACGTAAAGTACTGGACACTTCTACAGTAGAAGGATAGATCCTAAATTCATCATTAGGCTACTTGACATTGGAAAACGCCTCAATTTGGCTACATTCAGCTGTGTAAATGTACCTCCATAGAGAATCAGTTGTTGTGGTCAGCGACCGCTGTTTCTTATGTTTGCCCTTTCCTTTATCCGTCCTCTCCGTGTCTTTGCCAATCGATTTCAACGTCTCATCTTACTGAGCTCTCTTATGGTGGTTCGACACATAGAAACAATTGTTTTAGCTGTCCCAGAGTGTGTGTATATGGGACAACAGGGAGGGAGGGGAGGGGAGGGGGAGGGTTGTAGTAATCATCAGGAATTGAACCAATTACAAGGAATGTCAACACAAGAAAACATGGCTTAATAAAAATGCTGGTAAATAATTCAACACAGGATGATTGGTTGAGAGGAGTATACTGGATGCCCTGTGTGTACGTGCACACACACACACAACGCACGCACACACACACACACACACACACACACACACACACACACACACACACACACACACACACACACACACACACACACACACACACACACACACACACGCACGCACGCACGCACGCACGCACGCACGCACACACACACGCACGCACGCACGCACGCACACACACACACACACACACACACACACACACACACACACACACACATACAATCTTATGTGTAAGTACCTTGGAACCTCATGGTGTTGTTGATGAGGTCCAGGACATCAGCGATAGCGTTGTACTCTCCAACCTTAACCTCCTGCCCCTCTGTTAGGAAAACAAACAGGAAAGAGTTAGGACAGCATGTGGACAACACATTGGACAACTTTCTCTTTCAGTCCACTAGACTGTTCTCGCAGAATTTAAAATTGCAGCGATCTGACCCAAAATAACTAACATTTCAAATAGATAAGACAGCTCTAAATCCAAAACGAATGAGGAATATTGCAGTGTGAGGTCTCATTTACAGCTTGTGTCTTTTAGCTAAGTGTGCAAAACAGTGATTGGATCAAGCTAACAGAGTAATGGCACTGGGTTAATGTTTGTGATACAGATTGGTTTAATGGTTAGCAACAGTAACGCACTGGGGTGTATTCGTTTGCACACACTGTAGAAAACAGTAGCGAAACGTTTTGCAATGAAAATGAGTGTTTGAAG
Organism: Coregonus clupeaformis; assembly: GCF_020615455.1. Lineage (NCBI taxonomy): Eukaryota > Metazoa > Chordata > Actinopteri > Salmoniformes > Salmonidae > Coregonus > Coregonus clupeaformis. The sequence continues at coordinate 54,726,358 of NC_059208.1, read as the reverse complement.
TTCAGGTTAGTCCCTCTCCATTTTAGCCCGTTTTCTTCCGTTTGTTTCCTAGTGAATACACTCCGCTTTGTACTATACATACATACATACATTACCGGAGAGCAAGTCTCCAGTGAAGAAGCCAATCGCAAAATGAAAGCAACAATAAATAAAAACAATTGTACGCTGGCATTTGTAATGCAATACATTGGCATTTTCACAGATACATTAAAATGAGTCTAAATTGTGATATAGCCTGAGCCATAACACAAACCTCTTTCTCCTGAGTGCTATTTAAACCTGCCATTTCCTTCAAGAAAAATCTTAAAAGCTGATACAGGGCTGTACGGCACGAGTGCACCTAAGTTAAAAAAAATTCACACAAAGAAATGTAGAAGCACAATGAAAATTTTTTTGAGATATTAAAGCTAGAATCTTACATTTTTCTAGGCGCACTGGTGCTCCTAAATTAAAATTCCAGGTCGCACAGCAAAATATTGAGGCGCATATGCGAGTAAAATGATCGCACTGTAGAACCTTGTGATATTGGTCCCACGTGTGTAATACAGGCTCTGTATTGACCCTTTCACACACACCAGCTCCATCACTCTCTTTCTCATAAAAATGGGTGAACAGTTACTCAACACACAGGGGGAGGAGGGAGATAAGGGGAGAAAACTCTCTCTCTCTCTCTCTCTCTCTCTCTCTCTCTCTCTCTCTCTCTCTCTCTCTCTCTCTCTCTCTCTCTCTCTCTCTCTCTCTCTCTCTCTCTCTCTCTCTCTCTCTCTCTCTCTCTCTCTCTCTCTCTCTCTCTCTCTCTCTCTCTCTCTCTCATAAGTTTATATAGATTTACAGTGTGAGGATTGAGAACAGATAAACATAAGCGCTACACAATTACGACTACTACGTCCCTGAGCTGTTGCTGTTAAGTTAGGGCAAACCCTTCACCCAACTTCTGAAATGACATTTCACGCCTGTTTGTTCAATTACCTCCTTTGTTACTGTAAATCAGATGCCGATTTAAGCCTGATCCCAGATCTGTTTGGCATGACAACCATAGGAGGGCGGCATTACAGCACAAACAGATCTGGGATCAGTGCATTTCTGTTAATCACATTCAGATTTATGAACCCAGAGGTTCCAGACACAGAGGTGCTGATACACTAGCCTGATCCCAGAACTGTTTGGCCATAGGAGTTGGCAAGACAGCACAAACAGATCTGGGACCAGGCTAATGATGCACTGTTTCTGCTGTCCATGCATAACAGGGTGACTTCCGTCCCTGTCTACCTGACCTGGGTTGCAATTCTTAGAATCCTCTGCACAACATCACCATAGTGATGCTAACTGTTTTAGCCATCTCCTGCACACACCCCAGCTTGTGACCCAAATGGCACCCTATTCCCTATATAGTACACTACTATTGACCAAGGCCCATAGGAAACAGGATACCATTTGGGATGCAGACATGCTATCCAGGGTTAGTCTCTACAGCTGCCCCAAATCAAGCTGCCCCAAATCAAACCTACGTCATCCTACCATCTCAGCACTCTATTGCAGGAGATGACAGAATGTGAATTTCATTCAATAATGAATGAACCTTTATATAGCTTTAAACTTAGGGGGAAACACCTTCACATCTCGCTACTAAACCATAAGAAATTATTTGAATATTGATGCATTCGGCTTTCTTACACTGCACCCTCAGCCCCGTTCTGTGGTTAAGGTCCTCTTAGGTACAGATCTAGGATCAGCTTCCCCTCCCCCAATCCTAACCTCAACCATTAGTGAGGAAAATGCAAAGCTGACCCAGGTACCAGGTGACTTTATGTAAGGTGATCTGTAGGCTGATAGGTTGAGGGGGGATGTAGGGTGAAGTTGACCCTAGTGTAAGCATTGCATTTTCTCCACTAATGATTAAGGTTAGGGTTGGGGGAGGGGAAGCTGATCCTAGATCTGTACCTAAGGAGAACTTCACCACAGAGCGGGGCAGAGGGTGAAAGACAGGCTCTGACAGTCCGATCCTTCAGAAGGGGAATGAGTGAGCTGTTCCCACACTGCATGAGGACAGATGGCAGGGTTGAGGAGAGAATCAGATCCTGGTTAAATATTCAGCCAGGGCAATCCCTCCTCTCTCTCTTTCCACTCCTACTCTCTCTCTCTCTCACTCTCTCTTCACTTTTCCACTCTCTCCTCTTTCTCTCTGCTCTCTCTCACTCTCTCTCTCTTTCTCTTCATCTCGTGTGTCAAACAGTCGTCACACACTCCCTGAGAAGCCAGGTGGGAGGGAGGGAGAGAAGGAGAGAGAGAGAGAGAGAAGAGAGAGAGAGAGAGAGAGAGAGAGAGAGAGAGAGAGAGAGAGAGAGAGAGAGAGAGAGAGAGAGAGAGAGAGAGAGAGAGAGAGAGAGAGAGAGAGAGAGAGAGAGAGAGAGAGAGAGAGAGAGAGAGAGAGAGAGAGAAGGAGAGAGAGAGAGAGAGAGAGAGAGAGAGAGAGAGAGAGAGAGAGAGAGAGAGAGAGAGAGAGAGAGAGAGAGAGGGAGAGAAGGAGAGAGAGAGAGAGAGAGAGAGATAGAGAGGAAGGGGAGGAGGGTAGACATAATAAAGGCATGATATGAATGGATGGAGAGAGAGAGATGAAAAGAGGAGATGAGAGTGGAAGAGTTAGGAGGAGATTCAAAGTTCAGAGAGAGAGAGAGGAGAGAAAAGGAGAGAGGCAGGTGTGTGTCAAGGGGGAGGAAGGGGGGGGGGGGCGGGAGGGTTATGCCTAAGGCTAGGTACTCATGATGACATTTTCACAGCTCTATAGAGCAACCCCTCTCCAGTTCACTGATGATAGTCTTTGCTTATCCATGATATGACTGCCAGTTGCCTTCCAATTGAAAAGCTCCATCCCTTCCACAACCAAACAGGTCTTCCTGCCCCGAGTGTTTCCACACACACATGCACGCACACAAACACACACACACACACACACACACATACATCACGATTTAAGCTGCCACAGGGGGCACCGCTGCAGTGGGGTAGATAAGATGGGGGAGAACGGATGAATAAAGGCATACTGGTGCTGAGGGAGGGTTGGGCCGGGAGCTGGAGGGATTCCACCAAATACAGATCACATCTCTGGGTAGAAAATCCCACCCAGCAGCCCCCTGGTTCACCTGCAGTCAACCACCACTGGCTGGGTAACCCCAGAGTAGGTTTACTATGACATCATCATCAACCAGACAGCAACCAGTCATAATACTAGAGCAATCAACAGAACATCACAACAATGCGCAGTGGTCTAAGGCACTGCATCGCAGTGCTAACTGTGTCACTAGAGATCCTGGTTCGAATCCAGGCTCTGTCGCAGCCGGCCGCGACCGGGAGACTCATGGGCGGCGCACAATTGGCCCAGCGTCGTCCAGGGTAGGGGAGGGAATGGCCGGCAGGGATGTAGCTCAGTTGATAGAGCATGGCGTTTGCAACGCCAGGGTTGTGGGTTCGATTCCCACAGGGGGCCAGTATAAAAAATAAAAATAAAATATATATATGTAAGTCGCTCTGGATAATGCTAAATGACTAAAATGTAATGTAAATGTAATGCAACAATCCTACATTATGTGCTTACTGTACCTTGAAACTGTGTGAATTTGATCGTGCCCATCCGCTCTCCATTCCTGAACATGACTTGGCCCTGGATAGAAAAGGAAGGAAAAATTAATTTAGAACATTTTAAAGCATTAAGGACTCAATGAGGAATCACATGTTCAATACAATACACTTGTTGCCTTGTCCATATGACATCATCCACATCAAGTACCAAGCTGAAACCGAACATTGTTGGCCCTTGTTTATGCCCAGTCGTAAACTCTAACTTGCTAAACCGTCTGAATTGTTGGCCATCTTCAGAGCGATGGGCTACAGCAAAGGAAGCAGTAGAGATGGAAAATAATCTTGATTTCGTTTGAATTTAGATGCACTGTTTTCTTGACGAGCTGTTAAGTGTTGGCACATTAACAGATTTGAGTGGACTAGCACTGGGTTTCTTATTGGATTAGAAGTTTGCAAAAAATTGATCTGTTTATGCGAAGTAAACAAAATGATTGGTATCCTTTAGAATCCCATGAGGGTCAGCAAAGGGCTGTCTCATTCCATAATGTGACACTTATCACAAATCTTATTTTAAGGGGCTTTTAAAAAGTAATTTATTAAGTGGAAATATCACCTTTGGCTTCTGAACAGACATCATTAGTAAGTCCTACTACCATTAAAACGTCGACATGTCTTTGATGTCAGCCCTAAGTGAAAGCGACTGGAAACTAATGACACTCTCCACATGGATCATCACTGATATTCCAAAAAACAACAATCAAGCCCAAATAAAATCAGCAAATATATTCAGATATTTTCACACAAAAAAAGTCTGGCAACTAAAACATTACCTTCCCTCCCTTATCCATCCTCATCCATCAAGACTGTTCAATTAATTCGTCCAGCCATCTGCCCATAGAACTCCCTAATTAAACATTTATCTATCTGGGATTACTGGTGGCTATGGAAAAACAGGTGAATGAGAGAGACAGAGAGCGAGAGTTAGCATGGAGCTGATTAAAGCAGCGCTGACAGAGAACTGGGAAGGAAGGCAACCTACTGAAGAGCCAATTTCAGTTCAAAAAGACGCTGAGGCTTTGAAGTCAGTCGCTGGGTCCCCTGATTGGTTCCCTGTCTTTGTATGCATCTGCATCTGCGACGTGACTGAGTGTCTGTCTGTGTGAGCTGGGAGAGCGAGAGCTATCTAAAGCTACTGTCCTCACAGACAGCGGTGCTAAGCTAACAGTGGTGGGATGGAGAGTTTATTGCTGTTGTCTGGCATTTAAGAAGTGACTGAAAGTGTAAGCTCAGAGAGAGAGCTACCTACAGGTAACTGCCAAAATAAAGGAAGCGCTTGAGTAAATGAGGGATACTTATTTTTTTATTTTTTTATTTTTTTATTTTTTTTTAGTCATTTAGCAGACGCTCTTATCCAGAGCGACTTACAGGAGCAATTAGGGTTAAGTGCCTTGCTCAAGGGCACATCGACAGATTTTTCACCTAGTCAGCTCTGGGATTAGAACCAGCGACCTTTCGGTTACTGGCACAACGCTCTTACCCACTAAGCTACATGCCGCCCCATGTATTGAAAGCAGGTGCTTCCACACAGGTGTGGTTCCTGAGTTAATTAAGCAATTAACGTCCCATCATGCTTAGGGTCATGTATAAAAATGACCAGTTGCCCACTATTTTGGATACCATGACTAGAAGAAGAGATCTCAGTGACTTTGAAAGAGGGGACTCAAAGGAGCATAGGGTGTTTAATGGGTATGTGTGTGTCTCAGTCACCAGATCTCAACCCAATTGAACCCTTATGGGAGATTCTGGATGAACGGTGTCGCATCCCTCTGATAGAGTTCCAGACACTTGTAGAATCTATGCCAAAGCGCATTGAAGCTGTTCTGGCAGTTCGTGGTGGCCCAACGCCCTATTTAGAGACTTTATGTTGGTCTTTCCTTTATTTTGGCAGTTACCTGTAGCTAGGCTTGACACTGCTGATAATACAGCCTTCGCCTCAGTGCTATATGCTAACAGTGGTGAGATGGAGCTTAAACAAAGTGCACTGGGTCAGATGCTGTGACTGTGTAACGGTGGGCTCTGTAACGGTTTTACCTGCCATCAATTTTGTTTAATAAGACGGTGTAAATGTGTTTTTCTGCAGGAGTGTGTATCAAGCGTCTCAAAGTATCAGTGCTGATCTAGGATCATGTCCCCCCCTGTCCATTTAATCTTATTTATTGTGATCTAAAAGGCTAAACTGATCCTAAATCAGCACTCCTACTATAAGACCTTTGATAAATTAGGCCCATGGCCCTGTTAAGCATGTGACTGTGAGAAGCCGTGCCGAGAGAGAGTATGTTGTAGTTCCCAATCTTTTCCCCACTGTGGGGCTCAGGCTACATGACTGTTGCCAGCTGGATCACCGTGTTTCGCTACCACAAGTCATATTGAGCGATTGCTGACATTCCTGAGCCTGAGACATTGGCCCCTGGTTACGTAAGTGTGTGTGGGAGTGTAGTGCACTTAAGAAACTGTACAAACTGTAGAAATATGTGTGAAAAGTTTGCAGAGCCTGTGGTCTAGTGTCAATTCTCCTCTCCCCATCGGAGACCAGGGTTCAATCCCTGATCCAACCCTTTTGTCTGTTACTTCCACCTGCCTGTGTCCCCAGATGTATTCCCTGTCTAAATAAAGGGTAACCCCCCCCCCTCCCCCCGGATGTTGTATTTCTAATCTGATATAAATATTTCACTAATGACAGATAAATAAAAGAAGAAACAAAATCCTACATTGTTCTCCAGCTCCTGGAGCTCTGATTCAGTTGGAGCAGGGAGGGAAGGAGGCAGGGTGAGTTGACCCAGACTAACAGCCCTCTCTGGGACTCACAGACCCAGCCTGCCCTTGTTGATGAGAGCGCTATAACTGTGTTTGTGGAGGTGAGATGGCGGTATCACTTTGCTACTTTGTTTCTGGAGGTGAGAAAAGGGAGGAAGGGAAGAAGGCAGGATGTTTGCCCCAGAGAGAGGCTCTGGTTGTGGGCTGCAGGTGTGAAAATAGGGAGTTCCCTTGAGGTCTGGAGACAGAAAGCAGAAGCCTGACACAAACACAAACACAGTGACACCTCTCTGTGTCCGCCTGTAAGGACTATCTGCCCTCAGGCTGTGTTACCATTTTTTAAAATCATTTTTCTTTTTTTTAGCAGACGCTCTTATCCAGAGCGAGTTAGTGAGTGCATACATTTTTATTTAAAAATAATAATAATTCATACTGGCTCCCCGTGGGAATCGAACCCACAACCCTGCCGTTGCAAGCGCCATACTCTACCAACTGAGCTACATGGGGGCCGTAACACAGGGCTCCGTTAGACAGGAGGCACTAAAACCAATACACTGGCCTACGGGCCCTGGTCAAAAGTAGTGCACTACACAGGACATAGGGTGCCATTTGAGACGCAACCACTGTCTGGATAGACAAGAGCCCCTGTCTCTCTGTCTCCTCTGTCTCCTCTCCCCTCCAGGCCATACATGAAGAGAATGAATTCCACTGTACATGTTGATCAGTGCTGCTAACAGCTCCGGCCAAGCCCTGGAGGCTTTTCTGAGCTAATATCTGACTCCTCTATTGCTCTGCCACTAGACTAGATCAATAGCAGGCGGCGCCCAGAGAGCACATCAGACTGCCATGTGGATGGCTGTGTTCTAACCAGACACACACACACACACAATCAGTGTGTACACACATGCATGCATGCACTCATACATACGTACACACACACATACACTCCCCCCCAACACACTCTAAGCAGACAAGCCCCACTATGTTAAATATGTAGGGGTTAGAAGGGAGGGGAGGAGGGGTGAAAGAAGGCTGAAACCACAGAAAGGAGTGAAGGCTTTGGCTGCTGTATCTATGGGCTCGGTGGTGAAACTGACTGCTGTGTTTGTGTTGTGGTTCACACCAGGGATGTTTAGGCAGCGAGGCGATGGCTCTCCATGTGGGTCTAGTACACGGGTGATGTGTGTGTGTGGAAACGCAGAGCAACGATGGGGTATGGTGTGTGTGTGTGTGTGTTCTTCTTCTCCTGTAATAAAAATACACAGCTATACTCTGACGCTCTATAAAGGCTAATCTGTATACCTATACTCTGACCCTCTATAAAGGCTCATCTGTATACCTATACTCTGATGCTCTATAAAGGCTCATCTGTATAACAATACTCTGACGCTCTATAAAGGCTAATCTGTATACCAATACTCCAACGCTCTATATAATGGCTCATCTGTATACCTATACTCCGACGCTCTATAAAGGCTCATCTGTATACCTATACTCCGACGCTCTATAAAGGCTAATCTGTATACCTATACTCCGACGCTCTATAAAGGCTCATCTGTATACCTATACTCCGACGCTCTATAAAGGCTCATCTGTATACCTATACTCCGACGCTCTATAAAGGCTCATCTGTATACCTATACTCCGACGCTCTATAAAGGCTAATCTGTATACCTATACTCCGATGCTCTATAAAGGCTCATCTGTATCTTCTGATCTGATATGCCACTTACTAAGACATGTAGTGTGAGGGTAATTATCCTGACAGGTCAAAAGTAGTGCACTACATACAGCGCCTTGCAAAAGTATTCATCCCCCTTGGTGTTTTTCCTATTTTGTTGCATTACAACCTGTAATTTAAATGGATTTTTATTTGGTATGTAATGGACATACACAAAATAGTCCAAATTGGTGAAGTGAAATTAAGAAAATAACTTGTTTAAAGAAATTCTAAAAAATAAATAACGGAAAAGTGGTGTGTGCATACAGTATGTATTCACCCCCTTTGCTATGAAGCCCCGAAATAAGATCTGGTGTGACCAATTACCTTCAGAAGTCACATAATTAGTTAAATAAAGTCCACCTGTGTGTAATCTAAGTGTCACGTGATCTGTTACATGATCTCAGTATATACACCTGTTCTGAAAGGCCCCAGAGTCTGCAACACCGCTAAGCAATGGGCACCACCAAGCAAGCGGCACCATGAAGACCAAGCAGCTCTCCAAACAGGTCAGAGACAAAGTTGTGGAGAAGTACAGATCAGGGTTGGGTTAAAAAAATATATCCAAAACTTTGAACGTCCCACGGAGCACCATTAAATCCATTATTAACAATTGGAAAGAAAATGGCAACACAACAAACCTGCCAAGAGAGGGCCGCCCACCAAAACTCACGGACCAGGCAAGGAGGGCATTCATCAAAGAGGCAACAAAGAGACCAAAGATAACCCTGAAGGAGCTGCAAAGCTCCACAGTGGAGATTGGAGTATCTGTCCATAGGACCACTTTAAGCCGTACACTCCACAGAGCTGGGCTTTACGGAAGAGTGGCCAGAAAAAAGCCATTGCTTAAAGAAAGAAATAAGCAAACATGTTTGGTGTTCGCCAAAAGGCATGTGGGAGAGTCCCCAAACATATGGAAGAAGGTACTCTGGTCAGATGAGACTAAAATTGAGCTTTTTGGCCATCAAGGAAAACGCTATGTCTGGCGCAAACCCAACACCTCTCATCACCCCGAGAACACCAATGACCCTAAGCATTCTGCTAAAGCAACACTCAAGTGGATTAAGGGGAAACATTGAAATGTCTTGGAATTGGCTAGTGAAAGCTCAAACCTCAATCCATTTGAGAATCTGTGGTATGACTTAAAGATTTCTTTCCCCCTTGGAACTGGAGCAGTTTTGCCTTGAAGAATGGGCAGAAATCCCAGTGGCTAGATGTGCCAAGCTTATAGAGATATATCCCAAGAGACTTGCAGCTGTAATTGCTGCAAAAGGTGGCTCTACAAAGTATTGACTTTGGGGGGGTGAATAGTTATGCACGCTCAAGTGTTTGTTTCACAAGAAAAAATATTTTGCATCTTCAAAGTGGTAAGCATGTTGTGTAAATCAAATGATACAACCCAACCCCCCCCCCTCCAAAAAAATATATATCCATTTTAATTCCAGGTTGTAAGGCAACAAAATAGGAAAAATGCCAAGTGGGAGTGAATACTTTCGCAAGCCACTGTAGATACTAGGCTGCCATTTGGAACGGAACTGACTGTATGTCTCTGTTATTACTGTTATTCATGGCTGGTTCTGTGTAGACTGTACAGAATGTATAAACCGCATCAAGCTTTTTCATCATCTCATTTCATGTACAGTTATCAGATGGATCAAACATCTTGAATACAAATAAGTAATAAATCATTACTGAAATTAATTATAAATTACCGCAGAGTATTCTCCTAAATAGAGCATTTGAAAAATATTTCCTATAGACCTAGAGCAAATATGATACATTATTTTTCAATACCATTGCTGGGGTATTTTCTGCTCAAATGCAATACAGTGTTCCTTTCTGTGCTGCTTTCTGTGTTGTTTTCTGTGCTGCTTTCTGTGCTGCTTTCTGTGTTGTTTTCTGTGCTGCTTTCTGTGCTGCTTTCTGTGCTGCTTTCTGTGATGCTTTCTGTGCTGCTTTCTGTGTTGCTTTCTGTGCTGCTTTCTGTGTTGCTTTCTGTGATGCTTTCTGTGCTGCTTTCTGTGTTGCTTTCTGTGCTGCTTTCTGTGCTGCTTTCTGAATAGATGGTAATAGTGGTGCTGTATGTTGTCCCACTGGAGACACACACAGGCACACACACACAGACACAGGCACACACATACACGCAGAAACACACACACACACAGACACACACGCAGACACACACACACACACACAGACACCTCAGGCAGCCACCCTGGCAGAAGGACCCCAGGGAGATGAGGCTATCTGGGCTATCCATGTCTCCCTCCCTGCCTCTGTCCTCCAGTAGCCTCCAGGGACAGGCTCACTGGCAGCCCACTACACCCCAGAGAGGCAGAGGGAACTGGGGGGAGAGAGAGGTCACAGTGGGGTGTCAAGGAGAGGCTCAGGAGGACTATGCTGTACTGTAATGCCCCAAGGGAGATCAACCGTTTCCCCACTCTCAATACTGGTTACAACACCATATCTGCCTCTTTCTCCCTCTATCTTTTCAACCATCTCTCCTTCACTATTCCTCTTTCCCCCTCTACCCTTTCAACCATCTCTCCTTCAGTATTCCTCTTTTCCCCCTCTACCCTTTCAACCATCTCTCCTTCAGTATTCCTCTTTTCCCCCTCTACCTTTTCAACCATCTCTCCTTCACTATTCCTCTTTTCCCCCTCTACCTTTTCAACCATCTCTCCTTCACTATTCCTCTTTCTTCCTCTACCTTTTCAACCATCTCATCTTCACAATTCCTCTTTCCCCCTCTACATTTTCAACCATCTCTCCTTCACTATTCCTCTTTCTCCCTCGCTGTTTTCCTGTTCTCTCTTTCGCTTTCCTCTTGCTCTCACGCTTTCTTTTTGCATCTCTATTCCTTTTTTCCTCCTCTCTCTATTCCTCCTCTCTTTGTTCCTCCTCTCTTTGTTCCTCTGTCTACCACATCACTCTTCCTCTTGATCCTCCCTCTCCTATCTCTGTCCATCTCTTCACATCCTCAGCCAGCGGCCGTATCCTACACACACACACACACGCACACACACGCGCACACACACACACACATCTTCTCTCTCTAATTGTCTTTGAGAAGTAGTTACCAGTCAGACTGATCCGTGGTCTGCTGGAGGCCTCATTTCTCCATTATGTTCTTGGTTTAGAGCCACTAATCATGATGAAAAGGCCTTTACTGTGGTGTGGGCCTGAGGAAATGTCTTGTCACGGTTCCATGCTAAGTGGCACGCTCACAGTAGAGCTTGGTTGCATGTTGTGAAAAGCAAGTTGCTTGTAACGAGCATAGCCAATAAGAACACTGGGATTGTCATAGTGACAGCCCTACCCACCAATAGGAACAGCCCAACCACCAATAGGGACAGCCAACCACCAATAGGGAGAGCCCAACCACCAATGGGGACAGCCCAACCACCAATGGGGACAGCCCAACCACCAATAGGGACAACCCAACCACCAACACTCTGTATTAGGTCTTATAAGGAAATAAGGTCGGTAACGTCTCTAAAATTAACTATTATTTAAAAGTTATGCTTTAAGTGCCCCTTTTGACATTTATTTACTGTATTCATATACATTAATGTGGCTGGTGCCTGGCCTAACAGCTCTCCAGAGTTGAATCAGTGTGTGTGTGTGTGTGTGTGTGTGTGTGTGTGTGTGTGTGTGTGTGTGTGTGTGTGTGTATGTGTGTGTGTGTGTCTATGTGTCTGTGTGTGCACATGCGCTGATGTGTACATCACTCTGTTTGTCCTTGAGAACATGACTGTGTGTGTGTGTGTACACATTTGTGTATGTGAGTGTGTCATTGAATCAGGATGGGGCACAGTGGGAGTGGGGAGAGTCCGGCTGTTGCTGAAAGGTCTGGCCAGGTTGGACTCCATAGTCCTGGTTACTGTAGAGGGCGTTTCCCGCTGGGCCCTCCTATAACACGGCTGACCTCAATACTGAAGGCATGCCTCTGACCTCGAGAGACTTGAAGGTCTGAGCCGGCTTCAGATAAACACAATTTTGTACTTTATTTAACTGTTTTATTGTATAAATAATTATTTATGAAATATATACTGTAGAGAGGGTCAATATAGAATAGACTGTAGACACATACTCACAGTCATGACACAGCTTGACTTTGATAAAAACCTGCCTTCTATATATTGCTGTCATTCGTTATAATATTGATAACGAATGTTCCCTAACAAATCACCATTACCCTTCCTCATGTCAAAGCAAGCCTTGTTCCAGCCAGAATGTCCCATATAGGGCAGGAGTCTAGCTTCTGTTTCTGTAATGTGAGGCAGCTTGATGATCAGGTATACCCTCTGGACAGGACACTAGTCTATCTCCAGTTTCTGTAACGTGAGGCAGCTTGATGATCAGGTATACCCTCTGGACAGGACACTAGTCTATCTCCAGTTTCTGTAACGTGAGGCAGCTTGATGATCAGGTATACCCTCTGGACAGGACACTAGTCTATCTCCTGTTTCTGTAACGTGAGGCAGCTTGATGATCAGGTATACCCTCTGAAATGGATTCTAGCCCTTTTCCTTATATCAGGGAAAGCCCATTGACTCACCGTGACACCATAGAAGTTGGTTTCGTTCATGACATCCAGCACCAGCCTGCCAACCTCCCGGTCGTCCACGGTGAAGTTGTGGTACATGTCCTGCCTCTCCTTGTGCTGCAGTAAGTCCATGACGCGGGTCAGGGTCTTAGCTATGACCCAGATCCCGTCGTAGGCGAAGCCGTGGTACTTTGAGGGCTCCACCCCCTTCTGCTGCAGCTCTTTACTGTACTCCCTCTCATACTCTTTAGGTGTCTGAATATAGGGAGAGAGAGAGGGGACAAGATAAGCTTTTTAGGTTGCCTCCCAAAATGCCACCCTATTCCCTACATAGTGCATTACTTTTCACCAGAGCCCTATGGAGGGAATAGGGTGCCATTTGGGACACATCCTTAGATAGAATGCTTTTCTTCTATCCACTATAGAGGACAATGACTCCTTTGGCTAAGAAGCAACAGGTACAAGCACTTCATCCATAACAGCCATCAACGTCCTAAATGCAGGACCTGGGAAGCTGCAGGGATAGTTATAATACTTATAGTCATATACTGTAGATATAGGATCATAATTTGATCACCCTGTTGATACATTATGCTCCTCACCCCGCAGGCGCAAAACAGTTATACACTGTATCAAAATGCTTATCGGGAACACTCACCCTTCCAGAGATCCCCTTGACCTGTTTGGCGCTGAGCGGTTCAAAGTCCACAGCGATGTATCCCTCCATAGCGGTCAGCAGCTTCTTGGTGGTGCAGTTGGTGGAGTTGGCCTGCTCCCACCAGTTCCCCTGGTACCAGCCTGGTATGATCCACTGGTACTTACTACCATACATGTTCAGGTTGTACGCCTGGGGGAGGGATGTTTGGTTAACGCACACACATACAGGTGTGTCCATACAAACACACACCATATACACACACGCAGGCACGCGCGCACACACACACACACACACACACACAAGCACCCACCTTGTCGTCCCTATTCTATGTCAAATAACAGTCTGCATTGACATTGTAATCTGTTTTAGACACATTGTTAATCATTACAGACAGTCATGTCAGTGGTATGATGTTCTGTAAGACACTGGTCACTGAGACAGTCATGTCAGTGGTATGATGTTCTGTAAGACACTGGTCACTGAGACAGTCATGTCAGTGGTATGATGTTCTGTAAGACACTGGTCACTGAGACAGTCATGTCAGTGGTATGATGTTCTGTAAGACACTGGTCACTGAGATATCAGTCAATAATGTCAATATGAATAGGATTTCAGATTTTACTGACATTCATAATGGTAGCTATGGATACTATACCATACATGGGAAACATCTGCAACACCCATAGGTTCAACAACTTGATGTGTGTATGTGCATGTGTGCCTGCATGAGCGTGTGCGTGTGTGTGTGTGTGCGTGGGAGTGTGTGCCAGCATGCGTGCATTTGTGTGTGAGAGTGTGTGTGTGTATATACAAACAATACTCACACAGCAGAATACTTTGGAGGCCAGGTTCTCATCAAACTGTCCGATAATGATCCTCACGTCATTATCCTAAAGAGAAGACATAACAGAAAGAAGGGTAAGCCTTCCGCTACAAGCAGCTAATCATTAGCAGCAATCACATCACAATAGTGCACTTTGCAATACATACATATTCTAGGCTCTGTGTGAAGACTCTATACTGTACAGTATGAGCTGTACTATGCAAATATCACCACATTAATTATAATAATATGCCATTTAGCAGACGCTTTTATCCAAAGCGACTTACAGTCATGTGTGCATACATTTTTACGTATGGGTGGTCCCGGGGATCGAACCCACTACCCTGGCGTTACAAGCGCCATGCTCTACCAATTGAGCTACAGAGGACCAAGGTAATAGCTGTCCTAGCGCGAGAATCTGGTCATTATTCTTCTCTGTAGCTCAGTTGGTAGAGCATGGCGCTTGCAATGCCAGGATAGTGGGTTCAATTCCCGGGACCACCCATACGCTGCATCCGTGGTGTTTCTTTGCTGGCTATAGGGCAGAGGATGCAATTTCAAGCCACAAAGTGTCAATCCATAACAACACAGCCATTAGTGTCAGCAGGGAGAATTGCTTCCTATCCACAGGGCCAGAGAGGAGAGATCTACATGGAATTTAGAGCACATGCTAGCATGATTGAGTCAGTAAATAGTTCACCACCTCCTCAAAGTAGTAGGAGCATTGAGTAGCGAGGATTTGAAGTCTGAGGTTCCCGGCTCTGCCTCTGACAAGAGCAATCTGTCTGTCACCACTCTGTATTGGTGGTTAACTGCATAGACCGCCCCAACCCATACAATCACACACAAACCATGTGATTAAATTTTGAAACAGGAAGGCCCTGTCATAAGAAGTGCATTATGTAGGGAACAGTTAATATCTGTCCTGTAATGCAACAAACAATCTTTCTCTGAATTCTTTTCTCCCAAATTTCAATCTTGTCTCATCATTGCAGCTCCCCAACGGGCTCATGAGGCGAAGGTCAAGTCATGCGTCCTCTGAAACATGACCAACCAAACCGTGCTTCTTAACACTCGCCCGCTTAACCTGGAAGCCAGCCGCACCAATGTATCGGAGCAAACACCGGTCAACTGACAACCAAGGTCAGCCTGCAGGCACCCGGCCCACCACAAGGAGTTGCTAGAGCGTGATGAGTCAAGTAAAGCCCCCGAGGACAAACCCTCACGACGCTGGGCCAATTGTGCGCCGCACTATGGGACTCCAGTTCACGGAATCAAACCTGGGTCTGTAGTGACACCTCTAGCAATGTGATGCAGTGCCTTAGAATGCTGCGCCATTCGGGAGGCCCGTGGTGTGTTTTTTTGATAACATTTTGTATAGATCTTTCAATACAGTTCAAAGCATTTCCAATGCTGCTTGCTATGGGTATTCCATTGACTGAGTGAAATGTAGCTAGTGGGTAGGCTACCATATTGGACATGAATCAATTTGGTCAAAAACCTTTCACTTCCCATCGCACTTTGATTACAATCGCTTCCTGAAAGTCCATAATTGCTGTGACGCAATACTGTATATACAGTATATATACACTACCGGTCAAAAGTTTTAGGAAACCTACTCATTCAAGGGTTTTTATTTATTTTTACTATTTTCTACATTGTAGAATAATAGTGAAGACATCAAAACTATGATATAACACATTTGGAATCATGTAGTAACCAAAGAAGTGTTAAACAAATCAAAATATATTTTATATTTCAGATTCTTCAAATAGCCACCCTTTGCCCTTTGCACACTCTTGGCATTCTCTCAACCAACTTCATGAGGTAGTCACCTGGAATGCATTTCAATTAACAGGTGTGCCTTCTTAAAAGTTAATTTGTGGAATTTCTTTCCTTCTTAATGCGTTTGAGCCAATCAGTTGTGTTGTGACAAGGTAGCCCCCCAGAAGATAGCCCTATTTGGTAAAAGACCAAGTCCATATTATGGCAAGAACAGCTCAAATAAGCAAAGAGAAACAACAGTCCATCATTACTTTAAGACATGAAGGTCAGTCAATACGGAACATTTCAATAACTTTTAATGTTACTTCAAGTGCAGTCGCAAAAACCATCAAGCGCTATGATGGAACTAGTTCTCATGAGAACCGCCACAGGAATGGAAGACCCAGAGTTACCTCTGCTGTAAGTTCATTAGGAGTTACCAGCCTCAAAAATTGCAGCCCAAATAAAGGACACCAATAAGAAGAAGAGACTTGCTTGGGCCAAGAAACACGAGCAATGGACATTAGACCTGTGGAAATTTGGAGTCCAAATTGGAGATTTTTGGTTTCAGCCGTCGTGTCTTTGTGAGACGCGGTGTGGGTGAACGGATGATCTCCGCATATGTATTTCCCACCGTAAAGCATGGAGGAGGAGGTGTTATGGTGTGGGGGTGAAGAGGCGACTCCGGGATGCTGACCTTCTAGGCAGAGTTGCAAAGAAAAAGCTATATCTCAGACTGCCCATCTTAATCTTTTCTTTTTATTGGCCAGTCTGATATATGGCTTTTTCGTTGCAACTCTGCCTAGAAGGTCAGCATCCCGGAGTCGCCTCTTCACTGTTGACGTTGAGACTGGTGATTTGCGGGTACTATTTAATGAAGCTGCCAGTTGAGGACCTGTGAGGTGCCTGTTTCTCAAACTAGACACTCTAATGTATTTGTCCTCTTGCTCAGTTGTGCACCGGGGCCTCCCACTCCTCTTTCTATTCTGGTTAGAGCCAGTTTGCACTGTTCTGTGAAGGGAGTAGTACACAGCTTTGTACGATATCTTCAGTTTCTTGGCAATTTCTCGCATGGAATAGCCTTCATTTCTCAGAACAAGAATAGACTGACGAGTTTCAGAAGAAAGTGATTTGTTCTGGCCTGTAATCAAACCCACAATTGCTGATGCTCCAGATATTCAACTAGAAGGCCAGTTTTATTGCTTCTTTAGTCAGCAGAACCGTTTTCAGCTGTGCTAACATAATTGCAAAAGGGTTTTCTAATGATTAATTAGCCTTTTAAAATGATACACGTCAACTATGACAGACAAAATGAGAAAAAAAAATCCAGAAAATCACATTGTGGGATTTTCAATGAATTTATTTGCAAATTATGGTGGAAAATAAGTATTTGGTCAATAACAAAAGTTTCTCAATACTTTGTTATATACCCTTTGTTGGCAATGACACAGGTCAAACGTTTTCTGTAAGTCTTCACAAGGTTTTCACACACTGTTGCTGGTATTTTGGCCCATTCCTCCATGCAGATCTCCTCTAGAGCAGTGATGTTTTGGGGCTGTCGCTGGGCAACACAGACTTTCAACTCCCTCCAAAGATTTTCTATGGGGTTGGGATCTGGAGACTGGCTAGGCCACTCCAGGACCTTGAAATGCTTCTTACAAAGCCACTCCTTCATTGCCCGGGCGGTGTGTTTGGGATCATTGTCATGCTGAAAGACCCAGCCACGTTTCATCTTTAATGCCCTTGCTGATGGAAGGAGGTTATCACTCAAAATCTCACGATTCATTATTTCCTTTACACGGATCAGTCGTCCTGGTCCCTTTGCAGAAAAACAGCCCCAAAGCATGATGTTTCCACCCCCATGCTTCACAGTAGGTATGGTGTTCTTTGAATGCAACTCAGCATTCTTTGTCCTCCAAACACGACAAGTTGAGTTTTTACCAAAAAGTTTTATTTTGGTTTCATCTGACTTTCTCCCAATCCTCTTCTGGATCATCCAAATGCACTCTAGCAAACTTCAGACGGGCCTGGACATGTACTGGCTTAAGCAGGGGGACACGTCTGGCACTGCAGGATTTGAGTCACTGGCGGCGTAGTGTATTACTGATGGTAGGCTTTGTTACTTTGGTCCCAGCTCTCTGCAGGTCATTCACTATGTCCCCCCGTGTGGTTCTGGGATTTTTGCTCACCGTTCTTGTGATCATTTTGACCCCACGGGGTGGGATCTTGCGTGGAGCCCCAGATCGAGGGAGATTATCAGTGGTCTTGTATGTCTTCCATTTCCTAATAATTGCTCCCACAGTTGATTTCTTCAAACCAAGCTGCTTACCTATTGCAGATTCAGTCTTCCCAGCCTGGTGCAGGTCTACAATTTTGTTTCTGGTGTCCTTTGACAGCTCTATGGTCTTGGCCATAGTGGAGTTTGGAGTGTGACTGTTTGAGGTTGTGGACAGGTGTCTTTTATACTGATAACAAGTTCAAACATGTGCCATTAATACAGGTAACGAGTGGAGGACAGAGGAGCCTCTTAAAGAAGAAGTTACAGGTCTGTGAGAGCCAGAAATCTTGCTTGTTTGTAGGTGACCAAATACTTATTTTCCACCATAATTTGCAAATAAATTCATAAAAAATCCTACAATGTGATTTTCTGGAATAAAAATTCTCAATTTGTCTGTCATAGTTGACGTGTACCTATGATGAAAATTACAGGCCTCTCTCATCTTTTTAAGTGGGAGAACTTGCACAATTGGTGGCTGACTAAATACTTTTTTCCCCCACTGTATATCTATTTTTATTTTATTTTTTCACAACATGAATCATTTTGTCATCAGTAAAATGACTTAACTTCAACTGTCAACTTTTCAGTCTTTTTAGAAGGACATCATTTCCTGTGACGTAAAGAGAAAAATTGGCAATTTTCTGAACATACACTGCCTTCAGAAAGTATTCACACCCCTTGACTTTTTGCACATTTTGTTGTGTTACAGCCTAAATTTAAAATGTATTACATTTAGATTTTGTGTCACTGATCTACGCACAATACCCCATAATGTCAAAGTGGAATTATGTTTTTAGAAATGTTTACAAAATGAAATGCTGAAATGTCTTGAGTCAATAAGTATTCAACCCCTTTGTTGTGGCAAGCCTAAATAAGTTCAGGAGTAAAAATTTGCTTAACAAGTCACATAATAAGTTGCATGGACTCACTCTGTATGCAGTAATGGTGTTTAACATGATTGTTTAATGACTACCTCATCTCTGTTCCCCACACATACAGTTATCTGTAAGGTCCCTCAGTCAAGCAGTGAATTTGAAGCACTACTGCACTGTTGGAGCTAGGAACACAAGCATTTCGCTACACCCGCAATAACATCTGCTAAATATGTGTATGTGACCAATACAATTTGATTTGATTTTACTTATTCAACCAGGGACCAGGGAGGTTTTCCAATGCCTCGCAAAGAAGGGCATATATTGGTAGACAAAAAATAAAATAAAATAAACTGACATTGAATATCCCTTTGAGCATGGTGAAGTTATTAATTACATTTTGGATGGTGTATCAATACACCCAGTCACTACAAAGATACTGGCCCCTTTCCTAACTCAGTTGCCGGAGAGGAAGGAAACCGCTCAGGGATTTCACCATGAGGCCAATGGTGACTTTAAAACAGTTACAGAGCTTAATAGCTGTGATAGGAGATAATTGAGGATGGATCAACAACATTGTAGTTACTCCACAATACTAACATAAATGAGTGAAAATAAGGAAGCCTGTACAGAATAACAATATACCAAAACATGCATCCTGTTTGCAATAAGGCACTAAAGTAAAACTGCAAAAAATGTGGCAGAGAAATTCACTTTTTGTCCTAAATACAAAGCATTACATAACAAATCCAACACAATACATCACTGAGTACCACGCTTCATATTTTCAAGCATGGTAATGGCTGCATCATGTTATGAGTATGCTTGTCATCGACAAGGGAGTTTTTTTTTGGATAAAAATAAATGGAATAGAGCTAAGCACAGACAAAATCCTAGAGGAAAACTTGGTTCAGTCTGCTTTCCAACAGACACTGGGAGACAAATTCACCTTTGAGCAGGACAATTACCTAAAACACAAGGCCAAATATAGACTGGAGTTGCTTACCAAGAAGACATTGAATGTTCCTGAGTGGCCGAGTTAAAGTTTTGACTTAAATTGGCTTGAAAATCTAAGGCAAGACTTGAAAATGGCTGTCTAACAGTGATCAACAACCAACTTGAAAGAGTTTGAATAATTGTTTTAAGAATAATGGGCAAATATTGTACAATCCAGGTGTGCAAAAGACTCACAGCTGTAATCGCTGCCAAAGGTGATTCTAACATGTATTGACTCAGGGGGTTGAATACTTATCTAATCAAGATATATTAGTGTTTTATTTACTTTACTTTGACATTACAAAGTATTTTGTGTAGATCGTTGACAAAAAAAAAGACAATTTCAATCCATGTTAATCCCACTTTGTAACACAACAAATGTGGAAAAAGTTAAGGGGTGTAAATACTTTCTGAAGGCATTAGCTTGTGTGTCCTCTGACTAGTGACTAATACAATTTTAAACATTCACTCTGCCAACACACCACCTGGGTCTCTCTGCGCCTTGGATTTCACCCTTTATACTGAATAATGATTTAAGTTCAATAGACCGTTACCCAAACCAAACTGAGACATTCTACATATGTCACATATCCATTTATCAGTGGGGAGTCACCATCCTCTGTCATCACAGCTCCAATGGCCTCAGGGTGTTGGATTAACTAAACAGCATTATAATGCTACATACCAGTATGTTTTAGATCCAATAAACATGCTATGCGTAACAGACTCAGGACATAATTCCAACGGGAAATAAAATGTGATGAAAAACCAACCACTTCTGTATTTCGTGCCCATGTGATTCTAGGTTGTTTATGGGTCAAAGTAAAACACACATCCAATGCCCTACAAAATGAAAAGGGTCTTGAAATGCCAAGGCCGTAACCACAAATTGTATAGGTTTATTGGCTGTAAGGGCTGATTTTTCCATCCGTACAACCCGGCCTGGCGTGTGGTCTGCAGTCGCCACCAGCTTTCCCCTATCGCTGCAGAAACCCCATTCAAAAGGCCACTTTGCACCCACAATACCTACAATGCTGTTGTGGACCATACTCATCAGAGCAAGAGTGCATGCTGGGAGTAAGCAGAGTAGTTGGGGGTTATGTGTGGATCACTCTGCTTTGCAGACACTTTTCCTTTTCAGAACCCCTTGGCTCGGCTTGAACCTGGCTCTCGCAGGGTTCTGGTCCTCCCGGGCCTGAATGGTGCCTCTGTTCCCTGGAGGAAGGCACTTAACCCAAATGTCTCCAGCTGTGGGGGAACTGGATATGGACAATACCGGCCTAGAGACATCATCCACCATCCTCTGCCCTGGACCCAGGGGGGGATTGGACGTAGATTGGGTCCCGCGGTTGGAAAAATGGGCCCTGGACTGAAGGTCTCAGAGTTTTATTGCATTTTTACTACTGGTCCGTAATTGACATGTGGCTCTAGTTGCAGGTGGAACTGATAGATGTAGCTCCTTTAACGTTGTTCTGTTTGGGTCCTGGTGGTCTCTGGGATGGAGTTTTATTATGGCTATTTTTATTCACTTTCAGGTCAGGTAGTTACAGTACAGTATGTATTAACCAATTGCAGCAGCTTCCCAGACGATTGATTAATCCATGCTGGCGATGATGTTAGTAACTTCACTCTTGGTTTATTTTGCAGGGGTTAATGTAGTAACACTAAAAACACAACGAGGCTGAGTAACACAACACTAGGCATGATTACATGGCTTTACTGAAGCCTGTGGCTGTGTCCCAAATGGCACCCTATTCCCTATATAGTACACTACTTTTGACCAGGGCACATAGGGCTCTGGTCAAAAGTAGTGCACTATATAGGGCATAGGATGCCATTTGGGACACATACTGTGTGAGGCAAACTAGGCCTGTTCATGAGCATGTACAGTGAGGGAAAAAAATATTTGATCCCCTGCTGATTTTGTACGTTTGCCCACTGACAAAGAAATGATCAGTCTATCATTTTAATGGTAGGTTTATTTGAACAGTGAGAGACAGAATAACAACAAAAAAATCCAGAAGAACGCATGTCAAAAATGTTATAAATTGATTTGCATTTTAATGCAATCAATCAGATTCCAAACTCTCCACCATGGCCAAGACCAAAGAGCTCTCCAAGGATGTCAGGGACAAGATTGTAGATCTACACAAGGCTGGAATGGGCTACAAGACCATCGCCAAGCAGCTTGGTGAGAAGGTGACAACAGTTGGTGCGATTATTCGCAAATGGAAGAAACACAAAATAACTGTCAATCTCCCTCGGCCTGGGGCTCCATGCAAGATCTCACCTCGTGGAGTTGCAATGATCATGAGAACGGTGAGGAATCAGCCCAGAACTACACGGGAGGATCTTGTCAATGATCTCAAGGCAGCTGGGACCATAGTCACCAAGAAAACAATTGGTAATACACTACGCCGTGAAGGACTGAAATCCTGCAGCGCCCGCAAGGTCCCCCTGCTCAAGAAAGCACATATACAGGCCCGTCTGAAATTTGCCAATGAACATCTGAATGATTCAGAGGAGAACTGGGTGAAAGTGTTGTGGTCAGATGAGACCAAAATGGAGCTCTTTGGCATCAACTCAACTCACCGTGTTTGAGGAGGAGGAATGCTGCCTATGACCCCAAGAACATCATCCCCACTGTCAAACATGGAGGTGGAAACATTATGCTTTGGGGGTGTTTTTCTGCTAAGGGGACAGGACAACTTCACCGCATCAAAGGGACGATGGACGGGGCCATGTACCATCAAATCTTGGGTGAGAACCTCCTTCCCTCAGCCAGGGCATTGAAAATGGGTTGTGGATGGGTATTCCAGCATGACAATGACCCAAAACACATGGCCAAGGCAACAAAGGAGTGGCTCAAGAAGAAGCACATTAAGGTCCTGGAGTGGCCTAGCCAGTCTCCAGACCTTAATCCCATAGAAAATCTGTGGAGGGAGCTGAAGGTTCGAGTTGCCAAACTTCAGGCTTGAAACCTTAATGACTTGGAGAAGATCTGCAAGGAGGAGTGGAACAAAATCCCTCCTGAGATGTGTGCAAACCTGGTGGCCAACTACAAGAAACGTCTGACCTCTGTGATTGCCAACAAGGGTTTTGCCACCAAGTACTAAGTCATGTTTTGCAGAGGGGTCAAATACTTATTTCCCTCATTAAAATGCTAATCAATTTATAACATTTTTGACATGCGTTTTTCTGGATTTTTTTGTTGTTATTCTGTCTCTCACTATTCAAATAAACCTACCATTAAAATTATAGACTGGTCATTTCTTTGTCAGTGGGCAAACATACAAAATCAGCAGGGGATCAAATACTTTTTTCCCTCACTGTATATCTGTTTTATAGACTGACCCTGTCCTACCCATTACAGTACCATCGCGTATGGCTTTGATGATTACTCTATGGCAAGAGCTTTTACTAGATCTAATAATGGACGTTGTCTAATTTCCAACACTAAAACACCTGTTTCAAACAACCGACTGACCGATGTGGTTTTCAGTCTGGACCGTGACCAGTTTAATCCAGTGTGTTAGTGCTGGGCTGTAACAAAAACCTGCCCACTCAAAAACCTCCCCACTCAATAGTTCTCCAGGACAGGCGACATTTGAAGACCCTGATCTTAAAGTAAGGCATTAGGTGAGTATTACAGATACATTAGGAGATGCATTGCCATCCTACCACTGGTATAGGCTGATGTGAACTAAACAAAGAGGTGTGATACTGATGTGTTAGAACCAAGGGCAGCAGTGTCGTGAGAAACACATTCTGCAGTTCTCAGCTCTTCGGGGGCTTTAGGAATACCAGAGGTACTACATCAATTTCAAAGCAAATCCAGGAAAATGTTGCAGAGTAGACAACAACATATGGCAAAAAAAATTGTATCATATAACAGCCAATAAAGTGTCTGACACACAGTAGCAGTAGGGGTGTAACGATCCATCTACTACATCGATGTATCGATTTATATTCATATGATCCAACTACATCGATCTGTGCTCGGCGAGTTGGCCTTTTGGACAACATATATCGATCTAACATCGTTTTAAAATGTAATAAATCGATTGTATCGATACTAGGAAATAACCCATTGGATTTAAGCACGTCAGACTTTATATGCAGGGGTGCACATAACTGGTACGCAGATACGCAAGCGCGACAAAAATCAGGAATGCGTAATGCCACTTGTGTTACTACGCGCCTTTGCGTACTTGACCGATCTTCTCATCTAACCTTACACATGACATGTTGCTTGTCAACTACTGTCAGGGATGTCCAAAAAGCAACAGACATTAAGCAGCTTCTTTGGCGTTTCGCCACCTACAAAGAAACGCCAACTGGAGCCAGAGCCGAAGAAAATACTTTTTTCGGAAAAGTGGCTCCAAGATGTGCAGTGGCTTGAAGCTAACGATGAACGCACTGAAATGTGGTGCAAGATTTGCCGCTCAAATCCACATCTAGCAGACAAAACAGGTGCATTTTATAAAGGCTCAAAGAATTTCAACCATCCTTTATTTGACAAACATGAAAAGAGCAAGGAGCACACGAATGTGGCGCAAGCCATTGCTAAAAGCTAGCTGAGAATAAATGTCCAGTCGCCCACTTGCCAGATGGCGAGACAAGCTGAATGAAGAACAGCGGCAAGCTCTGTTTAATATTTTTCTCTTTCCATACTCCGGCAACATGCTGCGGTTAGAGACTCCCTTGTGCACATTCTGTGCACCGCACACACACTGGAGAATTGCGCGAAATCAGCTGATCGCAACGTTCCTTACTGTGAGACATTTCATCGCTCTGTGGTCAAGCTGCTGCAGTTTTATTTACAAAAAGGTGGAGCAAAAAAAACTGCTGCACTGAATAAAGCTATGTGAAGAAAATGGGATCTCCTTTGTGGAACTGGGTAAGTTTCATAATACCAGATGGTCTGCATGGAGGCATGAAACACTGTTAAAAATATCAAGACTATTGCCAGCCATTAAAATGCAACTGGTTACCAGGTATTTATTTCAGTCACACTGGTTGAATTTTTGGCTAAAAGGTTACTGAATCGATTTCAAGTCACTGAATCGTTTCGGATCGTATCGTTCTAAATGAACCAATATCGTCCTTGAATCGTAACGACAACCACGAATCGTGATACAAATCGAATCGTTGTTAAAACGAATCGTTACACCCCTAAGTAGCAGTGTTGGTTATTGCAGAGTCTTGGTTTGATTGTCAGTAGTATCTTTAGTTGATGAAACAGTAATTCCATTGAAGATGTAAGTTGGGTATTCATGAGTCAGTGTATTCATGAGTGCACACCGTAGCAAACCGTTTTGAAACGGAAAATGAGCGTTTGTTATTGAAAAAGTTTAGGTTAGTCGTTCTCTTTTTCGTCCCGTTTTCTTCAGTTTCGTTCCTAATGTACACACCCCTGGTTCATGACCACAGCTTCTCGACAGAGACATGAGTTTCCTCCTGGTATCTTCCTGACGCTACCTCTCTGTTCTTAATCCATTCGGAGGAGCTTTACTTCGTGTGTGAGTGCCTGAGAGGGACATATGGAAAGAAAGAGAGAGAGAAAGAAAGGGAGAGGAAAAAACGAGAGAGAGAGAGAGAGAGAGAGAGAGAGAGAGAGAGAGAGAGAGAGAGAGAGAGAGAGAGAGGATGGGAGAGATATATATATATAGAGTGTAATGTTTACAGAGACAGAGTGTGTGTATGAGAGAGAGAGAGAGAGAGAGAGAGAGAGAGAGAGAGAGAGAGAGAGAGAGAGAGAGAGAGAGAGGGTGTGTGGATGGGAGATATATATATATATATAGAGAGAGAGAGTGTAATGTTTACTGTTAATATTTATTGTTTATTTCACTTATGTTTACTATCTACTTCACTTGCTTTGGCAATGTTAACATACGTTTCCCACGCCAATAAAGCCCTTAAATTGAATTGAATTGAGAGAGAGACAGAGTGTGTGTATGGGAGAGAGAGCGAGACAGAGGGTGTGTGGAGAGAGAGTGCATGGGAGATCAAGAAAAAAAAAGAGAAACATAAGAGAAACAAACACTACAGTCCCTATCTGATGGTGGTTGTCTGTTTCAGCCCTTGTACACTACAGTCCCTATCTGATGGTGGTTGTCTGTTTCAGCCCCTGTACAGTACAGTCCCTATCTGATGGTGGTTGTCTGTTTCAGCCCCTGTACAGTACAGTCCCTATCTGATGGTGGTTGTCTGTTTCAGCCCTTGTACACTACAGTCCCTATCTGATGGTGGTTGTCTGTTTCAGCCCCTGTACAGTACAGTCCCTATCTGATGGTGGTTGTCTGTTTCAGCCCCTGTACAGTACAGTCCCTATCTGATGGTGGTTGTCTGTTTCAGCCCCTGTACAGTACAGTCCCTACCTGATGGTTGTTGTCTGTTTCAGCCCCTGTACAGTACAGTCCCTATCTGATGGTGGTTGTCTGATTCAGCCCCTGTACACTACAGTCCCTATCTGATGGTGGTTGTCTGTTTCAGCCCCTGTACAGTACAGTCCCTATCTGATGGTGGTTGTCTGTTTCAGCCCTTGTACACTACAGTCCCTATCTGATGGTGGTTGTCTGTTTCAGCCCCTGTACAGTACAGTCCCTATCTGATGGTGGTTGTCTGTTTCAGCCCTTGTACACTACAGTCCCTATCTGATGGTGGTTGTCTGTTTCAGCCCCTGTACAGTACAGTCCCTATCTGATGGTGGTTGTCTGTTTCAGCCCTTGTACAGTACAGTCCCTATCTGATGGTGGTTGTCTGTTTCAGCCCCTGTACAGTACAGTCCCTATCTGATGGTGGTTATCTGTTTCAGCCCCTGTACAGTACAGTCCCTATCTGATGGTGGTTGTCTGTTTCAGCCCCTGTACAGTACCGTCCCTACCTGATGGTTGTTGTCTGTTTCAGCCCCTGTACAGTACAGTCCCTATCTGATGGTGGTTGTCTGTTTCAGCCCCTGTACACTACAGTCCCTATCTGATGGTGGTTGTCTGTTTCAGCCCCTGTATAGTACAGTCCCTATCTGATGGTGGTTGTCTGTTTCAGCCCCTGTACAGTACCTACCTGATGGTTGTTGTCTGTTTCAGCCCCTGTACAGTACAGTCCCTATCTGATGGTGGTTGTCTGTTTCAGCCCCTGTACAGTACCGTCCCTACCTGATGGTTGTTGTCTGTTTCAGCCCCTGTACAGTACAGTCCCTATCTGATGGTGGTTGTCTGTTTCAGCCCTTGTACACTACAGTCCCTATCTGATGGTGGTTGTCTGTTTCAGCCCCTGTACAGTACAGTCCCTATCTGATGGTGGTTGTCTGTTTCAGCCCCTGTACAGTACAGTCCCTATCTGATGGTGGTTGTCTGTTTCAGCCCCTGTACAGTACAGTCCCTATCTGATGGTGGTTGTCTGTTTCAGCCCCTGTACAGTACAGTCCCTATCTGATGGTTGTTGTCTGTTTCAGCCCCTGTACAGTACCTACCTGATGGTTGTTGTCTGTTTCAGCCCCTGTACAGTACAGTCCCTATCTGATGGTGGTTGTCTGTTTCAGCCCCTGTACAGTACAGTCCCTATCTGATGGTGGTTGTCTGTTTCAGCCCCTGTACACTACAGTCCCTATCTGATGGTGGTTGTCTGTTTCAGCCCCTGTATAGTACAGTCCCTATCTGATGGTGGTTGTCTGTTTCAGCCCCTGTACAGTACCTACCTGATGGTTGTTGTCTGTTTCAGCCCCTGTACAGTACAGTCCCTATCTGATGGTGGTTGTCTGTTTCAGCCCCTGTACAGTACCGTCCCTACCTGATGGTTGTTGTCTGTTTCAGCCCCTGTACAGTACAGTCCCTATCTGATGGTGGTTGTCTGTTTCAGCCCTTGTACACTACAGTCCCTATCTGATGGTGGTTGTCTGTTTCAGCCCCTGTACAGTACAGTCCCTATCTGATGGTGGTTGTCTGTTTCAGCCCCTGTACAGTACAGTCCCTATCTGATGGTGGTTGTCTGTTTCAGCCCCTGTACAGTACAGTCCCTATCTGATGGTGGTTGTCTGTTTCAGCCCCTGTACAGTACAGTCCCTATCTGATGGTTGTTGTCTGTTTCAGCCCCTGTACAGTACCTACCTGATGGTTGTTGTCTGTTTCAGCCCCTGTACAGTACAGTCCCTATCTGATGGTGGTTGTCTGTTTCAGCCCCTGTACAGTACAGTCCCTACCTGATGGTTGTTGTCTGTTTCAGCCCCTGTACAGTACAGTCCCTATCTGATGGTGGTTGTCTGTTTCAGCCCCTGTACAGTACAGTCCCTATCTGATGGTGGTTGTCTGTTTCAGCCCCTGTACAGTACAGTCCCTATCTGATGGTTGTTGTCTGTTTCAGCCCCTGTACAGTACAGTCCCTATCTGATGGTGGTTGTCTGTTTCAGCCCCTGTACAGTACCGTCTCTACCTGATGGTTGTTGTCTGTTTCAGCCCCTGTACAGTACAGTCCCTATCTGATGGTGGTTGTCTGTTTCAGCACCGCGGGCAGCGTCTGACTGCTACTTTCTCTCTAGGATTCCCATCACTACTACAGATGTAAACTACAGTCTATTGGTGGCTACACACATCATTCCATATGCCATAGCAACACTTCCTGCTCCAGACTGACTGACACGTGTCACAGTTTCTTATCCCATTACATGGGAACAGGGGGACAGGCAACCGAATGGAGAGATGAGAGAGGAGTTAACCAATCATGTGTCAGAGCTGTCACAGCCCGACCCGTCCCAAAGAGAGGGCTTTAAGGAATTGCGAGACGTAGGATCATTTGCATTTTTTACTCTGATCAGCTTAAAATGTCAGCTTTACGCACATACATGTAATTTTTAGAAAGCCTCATAGTTCCCTTTCTCTGTTTGTGTGTGTGTGCTTGTGCGTGTATGCGTGTGAGTGTGAGAGAGAGAGAGAGTGTGTCTCTGTGAGGCTTCGCCAGCTCTTATGTGATGTGAGTTGATCAGAGAGCTGAGAAGCCTGGGGAGTGAGGGTCTTGGACAGTGTTGTCTAAGACTATAATCGGCTACCTCAGCTCCACTTAGGGTTCACGGGGTCACAGCTAGTGTGTGCGTAACAGCGGTAGGTCATTATGGGTCACTGTCCAAACTCTCAGAGCTACTGACATAACGGTGTCAACCAGTGTTGAGGAAGAGGAATACTGGTCTTAGTACTGTAACACACTGTATACTGTAAGAGATGATCAAACAACCCCATACAGTACATCTGTTCGTTTCCTCCAGTCAATACAGGAAGGTCTTTGAAACATACCAGTGTTACTACAGTAATATCAAGATCAAGATGAGACACTTCTTACTGTAATTCCTAAGGTGTTCTGGTCTGGTTCCACAGCACAGTAAGTACCTATGCAGTTCTGTAACTGGTTTTGTGGATCACTAACCTTGAGCTTCTTGACGTTGACACAGGGGTCGTTGGAGAAGCTCTCGGTGTCAGCGATCTGGATGTCCGCCTTTTCCAGCTCATTGGTCAAGTCATTCCTCACCTGAGAGAGAGCGATAAAGAGAGAGAGAGGGAGATGGAGGGGGGGGGGGGTTATAATGAATCATCATGTCATATCAGGTCTTATTTGTATAGCGCTTTTTTAAAGATATATTTCGGACAAAGTGCTTACTAACAGCAGAGGCGATAGACGGTGGCAAGCAATAACTCCTTGGGTAGGAAGAAACTTTGAGAGTACCCCAGACCAGACATTTAGTTAGAGGGGGAACTAGCTGGTGATGTCCACCCAGAGTAAGGTCTAATTGCACTGTTCTCCTCTGTTCTCTGATTAATGATTCGCTCCACTTTATAAAGACGGTGTCTGTCTCCCAAATGGCACCCTATTCCTATATAGTGCACTACTTTTGTCCTGGTCAAAACTAGTGAACTACATATGGAATAGGGTGCCAGCCTGGAAGCATCCTGCCTGCCTGTGGACAACCTCCAGTGGACCCTGCACCCCTACTGAGATTTGGACAGACTTCAGTTATTTCTCTGTTAATTTAGTCTCAGTATCCCCCCAGCTGAAACCATTTGTAATTGTCAATTAATACAGAATATAAATTAGACTTCCGGAAAAAGAAAATTGCCTCTTGGTTCCCATCGAGTCTCAAGCACTCGATATATGTTGCTGAGGTAATGCTGACTTAACACCGGGGGAGTAGTGGTCTTTTAGGGATGCTGGGGGAAAACATGCAGCTGTTACTGCTGAATGCAACATGAGGCAGACACAGTAGAGTGCAGAAATATCACTCTTTGCTTAGGAGGTCATGTATACTGAAAAGTGTGTCTCATAGTAGACCCATGTGTGTATGAGTGAAGAGAGGCAGAGAGAGGGAGGGAGAGCGAGAGAGAGAGCGAGAAGCTTTTGACTCAATTTGGCATTAGGGTCTGCTATTCAAATTGATGTAAAGCAGTGTCGTGGGAAAAACATACAACATTATAAAATACATGTACACAAACAACAAGTGTGCGGTTAAAATTGGCAAAAACACACACATTTCTCTCCACAGGGCTGTGGGGTGAGACAGGGATGCAGGTTGAGCCCCACCCTCTTCAACAAATATATCAACGAATTGGTGAGGGCACTAGAACAGTCTGCAGCACCCGGCCTCACCCTACTAGAATCTGAAGTCAAATGTATACTGTTTGATGATGATCTGGTGCTTCTGTCCCCAACCAAGGAGGGCCTACAGCAGCACCTAGATCTTCTGCACAGATTCTGTCAGACCTGGGCCCTGACAGTAAGTCTCAGTAAGACAAAAATAATGGTGTTCCAAAAAAGGTCCAGGTGCCAGGACCACAAATACAAATTCCATCTAGACACTATTGCCCTAAAGCACACAAATAATTATACCAACCAAAATGGGACAAACACCAAATTGAGACTCTACATTTATATATTTTCCTTTTTGTACTTAAACTATTTGGGAGGGAGGAAGGGAGGGAGGGAGGGGAGAGAGAGAGAGAGAGAGAGAGAGAGAGAGAGAGAGAGAGAGAGAGAGAGAGAGAGAGAGAGAGAGAGAGAGAGAGAGAGAGAGAGAGAGAGAGAGAGAGAAGGACGAGAGCGAGAGAGAGAGCTCCAGGGGGGAGGTCTGCAGCAGAAGGCTGACCGGCCGTCGAGGCGAGAGGGGAACTCCAGAGGATTAGTGGGATAGTAGCCAGCCCTGGAGGGGGGTGAGTACGCTACAGTGTGATGAAATGCATTATGCAGTTAACACTGAAGTGACCTGTTAAGTGAACCAGAATAGACACATAAACAGGAAGCATTGTGAGTACTACAGCGATCGCTAGGCAGGTGAAAAAGGCTTTAAGAGCCACGTGGCATGAGTCAGTCATGTGTTTGGGGTGTGTGTTAATGCATGTGTGTATCTGTGTGCATGCGTGTTTGTGCTTCAGTCTGTGTACTTCACTTGTAAACAGCATATCTAGGACATATTGGCCCCCTACCCTATATTAATTGGGAAGCTAATATATAGTTGATGCATTGAGCCACCACAGTGGTAGGTAATGGATGTGGGGAGGTAGATGACAATGTGAAGAGAAATAGGTTTGCCTTCCTGTGCCATGTTGACTCCCGTAGTGGTTCATCTTTCTGTGGACTAAACCATCGCTGTGTCCCAAATCGCACCCCATTCCCTATTTCGTACTTTTCACCAGGGCCCATCAGGAAACCCATAGGGCTCTGGTCAAAAGTAGTGTACTAAAAACTGTAGGGAGTAGGGTGCCATTTGGGACGCAACCCAGGCACACCGTGCGGCCTTCCTCTCATTCTCCCTGATTCATTCTCTTGGCCTCACAAACTCCCAGCTATAACTCGACCACCAATTCATCTATGCTCAATTCACAACAGCTATGACAAAATGCACTGTTAAACTAAACCAGGTCAATAAACACACACATAGGAACATGCGCAAGATCGAAAGCATGCACACATACACACACACACACACAAACGCACATACACACACTCAAACACACAGACGTTCTGTGGGGCCGCAGATGGATTTGTCCACTTTCGTTGGGAATGGAAGGAACACGACATCTAACAAATGGAAAGCTCTTGAGAGAGAGAAGGGCCGCTCTTCTAGGAAACCGTCTGTCAGTGTTCAAGTGTCTCCTTGTTTATGTCTGATTTGGGCCTGTAGATCCTGAACAGCATCAGAACCAAATGTATTAGCTTGTCTGCTGCAACTTATTGTTCCTGAAGAGTAAAACCAGGTTGTATTGATCCAGTAACGTTGCCAAGCTGTTTTTCTACACATAGCAGAGCGTTGAGGTAATGTTGGACAACCCCACATGAAAAAAATACCATAGTAAACTATTGTATGAATAGTATAGTATTCACTGTAGTGTTTTTGTGGATTTTACTGTAGTATTTACTGTAGTATTTTCATTTACAGTTAACTATAGTATAAATACTGTAGTGTTTTTGCATACATTACTATCATATTTTACTATCTTTGACATAGAAGTGGAGAGCAAATGTTCCATAATCTGTACATTTTAGTCTTTTTTTTTTTCATACTGGCCCCACGTGGGAATCGAACCCACAACCCTGGCATTGCAAGCGCCATGCTCTACCAACTGAGCTACACGGGGTAGGTAAATAGATAGGTAGGTAGGTAGGCAGGTAGGTGGGTAGGTGGGTGGGTAGGTAGGTAAGAGTCTGAACGGATAGCTTCTGCTCTATTCTATAAACTGTAGGTAGGTAGGACTGGTGTCTGAACAGATAACTTCTTGTCTTTTCTATAACCTGTAGGGAACACAATATATGGTATCAACTTGGCATGTAGGTTTCTCACTTACGGGTGGCACAAATAGTGAGATTTTACTGAGTTACAGACATGATCCTGGCGCCGAAGAAGATGGCGGCCTCGCGACTAGCTCTTAGGAAACTTTGCAGTATTTTGTTTTTTTATGTATTATTTTTTACATTATTAGCTCAGAAAGTGTTTTGCATCATTACATACAGCCGGGAAAAACTATTGGATATCAGAGCGGCGTTAACTCACCAGCATTACGACCAGGAATACGACTTTCCTGAAGCAGATCCTTTGTTTGCGCTACCCAGGGCAACTGAATTGATTCCAGCGGCTGACCCAAAACATCGCCGGCGGAGGAGAGGCACTCGGAGCGGTCTGCTGGTTCAATTTAGGAGGCGCGCACACCACCCACCGCTTCCAAGTATTCTACTCGCTAATGTTCAGTCTTTGGTTAACAAGGTTGACGAATTACGGGCAAGGATTTCTTTCCAGAGAGACATGAAGGCCTGTAACATACTCTGTTTCACGGAAACATGGCCCTCTTGGGATATTCTGTCGGAATCGGTCGAGGCAGATGGATTCTCAGTTCATCGCGCAGACAGGAATAAATATCTCTCCGGGAAGCGGAAGGGCGGAGGTGTGTGTTTCATGATTAACGACTCATGGTGTAATTGTAGTAACATACAGGAACTCGAGTCTTTCTGTTCACCCGACCTAGAATATCTCACAATCAAATGCCGACCGTATTATCTCCCAAGATAATTTTCTTCGGTTATAGTCACGGCCGTGTATATCCCCCCTCAAGCCGATACCATGACGGCCCTCAAAGAACTTCACTGGACCTTATGCAAACTGGAAACCACATATCCCGAGGCTGCATTTATTGTAGCCGGGGATTTTAACAAAGCAAATTTGAGGACTAGGCTGCTGAAGTTCTATCAACATATCGACTGTTGTACTCGCGCTGCTAAAATCCTCAACCATTGCTATTCGAACTTCCGGGATGGTTATGAGGCCCTCCCCCACCCTCCTTTCGGCAAATCTGACCACGACTCCATTTTGCTTCTCCCTTCCTATAGGCAGAAACTCAAACAGGAAGTACCCATGCTAAGGACTATTCAACGCTGGTCTGACCAATCGGAATCCACGCTTCAAGATTGTTTTGATCACGCGGACTGGGATATGTTCCGGGTAGCTTCCGAAAATAATTTAGACGTATACACTGAAACGGTGACTGAGTTTATCAGGAAGTGTATAGGTGATGTTGTGCCCACTGTGACTATTAAAACCTACCCTAACCAGAAACTGTGGATAGATGGCAGCATTCACACAAATCTGAAAGCGCGAACCACTGCATTCAACCATGGCAAGGTGACTGGGAATATGGCAGAATACAAACAGTGTAGCTACTCACTCCGCAAGGCAATTAAACTGGCAAAACATCAGTATAGAGACAAAGTGGAGTCGCAATTCAACGGCTCAGACACGAGACATATGTGGCAGGGTCTACAGACAATCACGGACTACAAAAGGAAAACCAGCCACGTTGCCGACACCGACGTCTCGCTTCCAGACAAGCTAAACACCTTCTTCGCCCGCTTTGAGGATAACACAGTGCCACTGATGAGGCCCACTACCAAGGACTGTGGCCTCCCCTTCTCCATGGCCGACGTGATTAAGACATTTAAGCATGTTAACCCCCGCAAGGCGGCCGACCCAGACGGCATCCCTAACCGCGTCCTCAGAGCATGCGCAGACCAACTGGCCACCATTGTTCCTGTACCCAAGAAAGCAAAGGTAACTGAACTAAATGACTATTGCCCTGTAGCACTTACCTCTGTCATCATGAAGTGCTTAGAGAGACTAGTCAAGGATCATATCACCTCTACCTTACCTCTCACCCTAGACCCACTTCAATTTGCTTACCGCCCCAATAAATCCACAGACGATGCAATCGTCATCACACTGGACACTGCCCTATCCCATCTGGACAAGAGGAATACCTATGTAAGAATGTTGTTCATTGACTATAGCTCAGCATTCAACACCATAGTACCCTCCAAGCTCATCATTAAACTTGAGGCCCTGGGTCTGAACACCGCCCTGTGCAACTGGGTCCTGGACTTCCTGACGGGCCGCCCCCAGGTGGTGAAGGTAGGAAACAACACTCAATTTCGCTGATCCTCAACACTGGGGCCCCACAAGTACGTTTGCCCACTGACAAAGAAATGATCAGTCTATAATTTTAATGGTAGGTTTATTTGAACAGTGAGAGACAGAATAACACCAAAAAAATCCAGAAAAACGCATGTCAAAAATTGTATTAATTGATTTGCATTTTAATGAGGGAAATAAGTATTTCACCCCCTCTCAATCAGAAAGATTTCTGGCTCCCAGGTGTCTTTTATACAGGTAACGAGCTGAGATTAGGAGCACACTCTTAAAGGGAGTGCTCCTAATCTCAGTTTGTTACCTGTATAAAAGACACCTGTCCACAGAAGCAATCAATCAATCAGATTCCAAACTCTCCACCATGGCCAAGACCAAAGAGCTCTCCAAGGATGTCAGGGACAAGATTGTAGACCTACACAAGCCTGTAAATAGCCATCACTAGCACATTAGAGGCTGCAGCTGCCTATTGAAATCACTGGCCACTTTAAGAAATGGAACACTAGTCACTTTAATAATGTTTACATATCTTGCACTACACATCTCATATGTACTGTATATACTGCATTCTATTCTATAATATTCTGCTGTATCTTAGTCCATGCCGCTCTGTCATTGCTTGTCCATATATGTATATATTCTTAAATCCCATTTCTTACTAGTTTTGTGTGTATTGGGTATATGTTTTGAAATTGTTAGATATTACTTGTTAGATATTACTGCACTGTCGGAGCTAGAAGTGCAAGCATTTCGCTACACCCTCTATAACATCTGCTAAACACGTGTATGTGACAAATTTGATTTGATTTGATTTATAAGGAAATCAGTCAATTAAAATAAATAAATTAGTCCCTAATCTATCAATTTCACATGACTGGGAATACAGATATACATCTGTTGGTCACAGGTACTTAAAAAAAAAGTAAGGGCATGGATCAGAAAACCAGTCAGTATCTGATGTGACCACCATTTCCCTAATGCAGCGTGACACATCTCCTTCTCATTGAGTTGATCAGACTGTGTATTGTGGCCTGTGTAATGTTGTCCCACTCCTCTTCAATGGCTGTGCGAAATTGCTGGATATTAAAGGGAACTGGATGTCTGGTGAGTATGCAGGCTATGAAAGAACTGGGACATTTTCAGCTTCCAGGAATTGTGTACAGATCCTTGCAACATGGGGCTGTGTATTATCATGCTGAAACATGAGGTGATGGCAGCAGATGAATGGCACGACAATGGGCCTCAGGATCTCATCATGGTATCTCTATGCATTCAAATTGCCATCGATTAAATGCATTTGTGTTCGTTGTCCGTAGCTTATGCCTGCCCATACCATAACCCCACCGCCACCATGGGGCACTCTGTTCACAACGTTGACATCAGCAAACAGCTCACCCACACAACGCCATAAACGCTGTCTGCCATCTGGCCAGTACAGTTGAAACCGGGATTCATCTGTGAAAAGCACACTTCTCCAGCGTGCCAGTGGCCATCGAAGGTGAGCCCTCTGAAGTCGGTTACTACGCCGAACTGCAGTCAGGTTAAGACCCTGGTGAGGATGATGAGCACGCAGATGAGCTTCCCTGAGATGGTTTCTAACAGTTTGTGTAGAAATTCTTCGGTTGTGCAAACCCACAGTTTCATCAGCTGACCGGGTGGCTGGTCTCAGACAATCCCGCAGGGGAAGAAGCCGGATGTGGAGGTCCTGGGCTAGCATGATTACACGTGGTCTGCGGTTGTGAGGCCGGTTGGACGTACTGTCAAATTCTCAAAAACGATGTTGGAGGCAGCTTATGGTAGAGAAATTAACATTACATTCTCTGGCAACAACTCTGGTGGACATTCCTGCAGTCAGCATGCCAATTGCACGCTCCCTCAAAACTTGAGACATCTGTGGCATTGTGTTGTGTGACAAAACTACACATTTTAGAGTGGCCTTTTATTATCCCCAGCACAAGGTGCACCTGTGTAATGATCATGCTGTTTAATCAGCTTCTTAATATGCCACACCTGTCTGGTGGATGGATTATCTTGGCAAAGGAGAAATGCTCACTAACAGGGATGTAAAAAATTTGTGCAAAACGTGAGAGAAAAAAGCTTTTTGTGTGTATGGAAAACGTTTGGGATCTTTTATTTCAGCTCATGAAACATGGGACCAACACTTTACATGTTGCATTTATATTTATGTTCAGTATAGATTCCCTACAGTGTAAATCAATCTTATAATACTGCGAGAGAGAAAGAGAGAGAGAGAGAAAGAAAGAGAGAGAGAGAGAGAGGCCAATGAAAGGGCAAAATGTTTTTGAAGGAAAACAGCTACTTTACATTCATAAAAACCCATTAAAACCCAGAGACATATTCCTTTGTGAAGCATCCAATTCAAACTCATTATCCCCATCAAACACACACAAACCCCCACCGAAGCAATCTATACTCAGAGATGTAGTGTTCTCACACACACAAGGCCATTCCAGAACACCAGGCAGTGCAGAAGTAATCCAGGTGACATTTGACAATGGCCCAAATGGCACCCAGCAGCATTTTTTAAATTTATTTTTAACCTTTATTTAACCAGGTAAGCCAGTTGAGAACAAGTTCTCATTTACAACTGCGACCTGGCCAAGATAAAGCAAAGCAAAGCAAAGCAGTGCGATAAGGAGGTGTCTGTTTCCTCTCATGACCCATCCTTACCATCAGCCTCCCAGACCTCATTCAGCCTGGCAGACTGCACCTGAGATCCATCCCAAATGGCATCCTGTTCCCTATGGGCCCTGGTTGAAAGTAGTGAACTATAAAGGGAATAGGGTGCCATTTGGGAAGCAACCTCTGATGTCTCAACACGCCGCCTCACAGCCCCCGCCCACAGGGCGTGGCCAGAGGGGATTACAGAGAGGAATGATGTAGAGATGGTAAGAGAATACAGGATACAGTAGAGACCTGCTGACAAAGGATACAGGTCTTTGGGTGACGTGTTTGTGTGTGTGTGTGTGTGTGTGTGTGTGTGTGTGTGTGTGTGTGTGTGTGGACGTGATTAACTATACAATTTGACCAACTGGGGACATTTTGTTGGTCCCCACAAGGTCAAATGCTATTTCTAGGGGGTTTAGGGTTAAGGTTAGAATTAGTGTTAGGGTTAGAATTAGGTTTAGAGTTAGGAGCTAGGATTAGGGTTAAGGTTAGGTTTTTGGGTTAGGGTTAGGGTAATGGTACGGGTTAGGGTACGGGTTAGGTTTAGGGTTAGGGGTTAGGGAAAATAGGATTTTGAATGGGATTGAATTGTATTTCCCCACAAGGTTAGCTGCACAAGACTGTGTGTGTGTGTGTGTGTGTGTGTGTGTGTGTGTGTGTGTGTGTAAGAGAGAAAGGGGAGGAAGGGACAAAGATATCCTTCATTGTCTGGGATTCCCTATCATCCCATAACACCAACACACACACACAGACACACGCACACAAACACACACACACACGCACACACACACACACACACACACACACACACACACACACACACACACACACACACACACACACACACACACACACACACACACACACACACACACACACACACACACACACACACACACACACACACACACACACACACACACACACACACAGGGGGACAGGCTGGGGGAAATGGCAGTGTCAGTGTATTGAGTTAAAAGTGTTTAATGCCCCAGTGCTGCAAGAGGACATTAGCACAGTTGATTCTATTTAAAGGCAGGCTTTAACAAGCCACAGCAAACACAGGCTAAAGACCAGGATCAGGCCGGGCTAAAGACCAGGATCAGGCCGGGCTAAAGACCAGGATCAGGCCAGACTAAAGACCAGGGTCAGGCCAGACTAAAGACCAGGGTCAGGCCAGACTAAAGACCAGGGTCAGGCCAGACTAAAGACCAGGATCAGGCCAGACTAAAGACCAGGATCAGGCCAGACTAAAGACCAGGATCAGGCCAGACTAAAGACCAGGATCAGGCCAGGCTAAAGACCAGGATCAGGCCAGACTAAAGACCAGGGTCAGGCCAGACTAAAGACCAGGATCAGGCTCTTATCAGCACACACAGGCACGCACACACACACACACACACAAACAAGCTCACGTGTGCATGAGTGCAAAGAGATACTGTCCAACATTATACCCACATAAATGCCCACACACACACATAAACTCTCATGTACAAATTCACAGCCCCAAAACCACATGACGATGACTGATATCTTTCAGTTAAAATTCCAGATAGTGATAGAGTGGTGTGTGTGTGGGTCTGTGTCAGTCTGTGTGTGTGTGTGGTGTGTGTGTGTTTGATTATGATATGTTTTCTTGTATGCCGAATAAGCCAGATGTTGTTGTTGTTGTGGGGGGAGGCCAGAGGGAGGTGCTGATTCCGGAAGTGGGCTGCTCATTTGACAGCTACATGGATCAGGCCTTTGCCGACAAGCTTCTAAAATACCAGCCCCTCGTTGCATGCTTGGACAGCCTCGGATATAGGTGCAAGCTGGTGGCACTTGTATTTGGCAGTCTGGGCCACGTTCATAGGCTTGCAAAACGTGGCCTCCAAATTGCGGGCCTACCAAAGCAAAGCAGTTGGCTAGGTACTGCTATGTTTCAGCTGTTGTGGGCAGCCTAGCTGTTTGGAGAAAAAGGTGCTTTCTTTATCCTTGAGTTCCATGCATACTGGGACCTTTGAGATGTTTGGATCCTTCTTGAAATGTAAATTTGATTTGAGGATCCAAATAAAGTATTCAAAATGTGTGTCTGTGTGTCTGTGTGTATGTGAATGGTGCCGAAGGAGATGGCTGCCGTTTTACGGGCTCCTAACCAATTGTGCTATTGTGTGTTTTTTTCCACGTTATTTGTAAATTATTTTGTATATAATGTTTCTGCCACCGTCTCTTATGACTGGATATCAGGACAGCGATTACTCACCTCGTACTGGACGAAGATTTTTTCTTTAATGAGTCGGAAATGAAGGATTTTCTTCAGACACCCGACAAGGCCCAAATCAAAGTCATTCGCATGAGAAAGAGACAGAGATATCGGCGACGTAGGCCGGGGTGCCTTGTAAGCATCCGACAACGAGTGCGTAATCTGCCTCTACCATCAGTCCTATTAGCCAACGTACAATCATTGGATAACAAAATAGACAAACTAAGATCACAGATATCCTACCAACGGGACATTAAAAACTGTAATATCTTATGTTTCACAGAGTCGTGGCAGAACGACGACATGGATAACCTACATCTGGCGGGATATACGCTGCATCGGCAAGATAGAACAGCTGCCTCCGGTAAGACAAGGGGTGGCGGTCTGTGTATATTTGTAAACAACAGCTGGTGCACGAAATCTAATATTAAGGAAGTCTCAAGGTTTTGCTCGGCTGAGGTAGAGTATCTCATGATAAGCTGTAGACCACACTATTTACCAAGACAGTTTTCATCTATATTTTTCGTAGCTGTTTACCACCACAAACCGATGCTGGCATTAAGACAGCACTCAATGAGCTGTATAAGGCCATAAGCAAACAGGTAAACGCTCATCCAGAGGCGGCGCTCCTAGTGGCCGGGGACTTTAATGCAGGGAAACGTACATCCGTTTTACCTCATTTCTACCAGCATGTTAAATGTGCAACCAGAGGAAAAAAACTCTAGACCACCTTTACTGCACACACAGAGACACGTACAAAGCTCTCCCTTGCCCTCTATCCTCCTGATTCCTGCTTACAAGCAAAAACTAAAGCAGGAAGCACCAGCGACTCTGTCAATAAAGAAGTGGTTAGATGTAGCAGATGCTAAATAACAGGACTGTTTTGCTAGCACAGACTGGAATATGTTCCGGGATTCTGGCATTGA
The DNA here is from genome assembly GCF_020615455.1 of Coregonus clupeaformis. NCBI lineage: Eukaryota > Metazoa > Chordata > Actinopteri > Salmoniformes > Salmonidae > Coregonus > Coregonus clupeaformis. The sequence goes on along the minus strand of NC_059208.1, from coordinate 54,685,505 downwards.
GGAGTACACCACATCAGTCACTGGCTTCATCAATAAGTGCATCGATGACTTCGTCTCCATAGTGAGCGTATGTACATACCCAAACCAGAAGCCATGGATTACAGGGAACATCCGCACTGAGCTAAAGGTAGAGCTGCCGCTTTCAAGGAGCGGGACTCTAACCCGGACGCTTATAAGAAATCCTGCTATGCCCTCCAACGAACCATCAAACAGGCAAAGCGTCAATACAGGACTAAGATTGAATCGTACTACCCCGGCTCCAACGCTCGTCAGATGTGGCAGGACTTGCAAACTATTACAGACTACAAAGGGAAGCACAGCCGCGAGCTGCCCAGTGACACGAGCCTACCAGACGAGCTAATTTACTTCTATACTTGCTTCGAGGCAAGCAACACTGAAGTATGCATGAGAGCATCAACTGTTCCGGACGACTGTGTGATCACGCTCTCCGTAGCCGATGTGGGTAAGACCTTCACAAGGCCTCAGGGCCAGACAGATTACCAGGACGTGTACTCCGAGCATGCGCTGACCAACTGGCAAGTGTCTTCCCTGACATTTTCAACATGTCCCTGACTGAGTCTGTAATACCAACAATTTTAAAGCAGACCACCATAGTCCCTGTGCCCAAGAACACTAAGGTAACCTGCCTAAATGACTACCTACCCATAGCACTCATGTATGTAGCCATGAAGTGCTTTGAAAGGCTGGTCATGGCTCACGTCAACACCATTATCCCAGAAACCTTAGACCGACTCCAATTTGCATATCGCCCCAACAGATCCACAGATGATGCAATCTCTATTGCACTCCACACTGCCCTTTCCCACCTGAATAAAAGGAACACCTATGTGAGAATGCTATTCATTGACTACAGCTCAGCGTTCAACACCATAGTGCCCTCAAAGCACATCACTAAGCTAAGGACCCTGGGACTAAACACCTTCCTCTGCAACTGGATCCTGGACTTGCTGACGGGCCGCCCCCAGATGGTAAGGGTAGGTAACAACACATCTGCCATGCTGATCCTCAACGCAGGGGCCCCTCAAGGATGCATGCTCAGTCTCCTCCTGTACTCCCTGTTCACCCATGCCTGCATGGCCAGGCACGACTCCAACACCATCATTAAGTATGCTGACGACACAACAGTGGTAGGCCTGATCACCGACAATGATGAGACAGCCTGTAGGGAGGAGGTCAGAGACCTGGCCGTGTGGTGCCAGGATAACAACCTCTCCCTCAACGTGATCAAGACAAAGGAAATGATTGTGGACTACAGGAAAAAGAACGCCCCCATTCTCATCGACGGGGCTGTAGTGCAGCAGGTTGAGAGCTTCAAGTTCCTTGGTGTCCACAACACCAACAAACTAACATGGTCCATACACACCAAGATAGTCATGAAGAGGGCACGACAAAGCCTATTCCCCCTCATGAGACTGAAAAGATTTGGCATGGGTCCTCAGATCTGGGTGTCTGTGTGTCTGGTTGCCAGCTCGTGCGTCATATTGCGAGGCAAATCACCGGGTTTAGCCTCTGACGCCATGCTAACTAAAACAGGGCAAAAGTTTGAGCTGCCTGGCTTGGCGTTCTGGCATTGCTGCAGATGACAAACAATTAAGTGTCTTACTGGTCTAGATCATAAATGAACATTACAGCATAATAATAGCCATAACAAAAACTACATGAATCTCTATGGCAACATGAACACTTCAAAGAACCAATAATTTTCTAAATCTTAGTAATTTTCTAAGATTTCTAAGTAAGGTAATGATATTGTAAGGTTAAAAAAATGTGATCATAGTCGTTATTTTACGTAATGACCCAAGATCAGCATTTAAGGGCAACTTCACATATACCTTACAGTACATTCTGTCTGGAGGCCTGGCTCTGTGAGGTCCTTAGCGGTCAAGGATCACATCATGCTGACCTGGCAGAGCTATAGGACCTCACCTTAGAAACTATGATGACAGAGAGGTTGAGGTGGTTGAGGTGATCATACATTCACACACACACACACACTCCACTGCCCAAAGAGCAGGGGCCTTGACATCTCTAGCCATCTAATCTCTAACAGCAAAAAGGGGATTGAGGCTTAATCTGATGGAGTGTGATTCAAAACAGACCTTAATCCTTTTATTGGTAGACAGTGCAAGGGAAAAACCTCATAGGTTCCTGAAATGTGTCAGATAGCAACAGTGGGGACAGGACAGACGGGGAGAAATCCTGTCAAGCTAAATCTAAAGCGATTAAATCCACACATCATTTGTCAGCTAGACGTTGGGCAGACTTATAGATAGACGCTGTGAGGTAAAAAACTGACCTAAAGTACTGTCAGTTCCTGAAAATGGGTTGGATAGTAGATCAGTATAGAAAACTGGAAAATATATGAAATCACATCTGGATAAAGCTATGAAATACAGCCGTCAATTCTCAGAGAATCTTATGCACAGATTTGTAGGAATAGAGACATAGGTATAAACAGCTGTTCTGATACTCTCCAATATCTATTCTCAAGGGACATTTGGACCATTTAAACACAATCAAACGCAGAACAAAATTCATTTATTTATGGTAAAATTGATTCATTTCAATCCATCCTATATCCCTTTATAATTTAGCAAAAACAAAATCGGCCAAATCAACCAGCCCACTGCTAGATCCAACGTAACAATCTCAGTGGAGAAATGGGAGGAAATGGTGTTTCCATCCTTGCATATATTTGTAAATCAGGATTAAGGACAAATGGTATAGCAGGTTGATTGAATCGGCCCGCCTTTCCGGCTTTCTCCACGGCGGCATCAGGAAGTGGCAGATAAAGGGAATTTGCTCTTCCACAGATTTCTTATCCCTACGCACCAGATTGTTTTCAACTAGCCCGACAACGCCAGACAACAGCACGCTCTCCAGTCACAAGTGATAGATTTTCAAATCCACACTTTGATATCTCCAGATACCACTTTGATACACAAACAGGGTATCATGGCACGCTAAGGTGTTGGTGCTGTTAGGGTGATGTGCTGTTTTCACACACGTTTAAATTCCTATCTAGAGGTATGACAAGTCTGGGAAAGAAGCAGATGGTTTTGGTTTCAGTGAATAGACTAGATATGAAATACCCCAGCTCCATAGGAAATGATTGTGGGGAATTATATACACTTATTCAGCAATAGTGAAACAATACTATTTCTCAACCACAATCATCCATTGAGAAACATCAGAAGACCATATAAACAGGGCATCCAAACCACTATGTTAGCTAACCATAACCCTAACAACCATACAGTGCCTTGCAAAAGTATTCATCCCCCTTGGCGTTTTTCCTATTTTGTTTCATTACAACCTGTAATTTAAATAGATTTTTATTTAGATTTCATGTAATGGACATACACAAAATAGTCCAAATTGGTGAAGTGAAATGAAAAAAATAAAATTGTTTCAAAACATTCTAAAAAATCAATAATGGAAAAGTGGTGCGTGCATATATATTCACCCCCTTTGCTATGAAGCCCCTAAATAAAATCTGGTGTAATCAATTACCTTCAGAAGTCACATAATTAGTTAAATAAAGTCCACCTATGTGCAATCTAAGTGTCACATGATCTGTCACATGATCTCAGTATATATACACCTTTTCTGAAAGGCCCCAGAGTCTGCAACACCACTAAGCAAGGGGCACCACCAAGCAAGCGGCACCATGAAGACCAGGGAGCTCGCCAAACAGGTCAGGGACAAAGTTCTGGAGAAGTACAGATCAGGGTTGGGTTATAAAAAAAGTATCAGAAACTTTGAACATCCCAAGGAGCACCATTAAAAAATTGAAAGAAAATGGCACCACAACAAACCTGCCAAGAGAGGGCCGCCCACAAAAACTCACGGACCAGGCAAGGAGGGCATTAATCAGAGAGGCAACAAAGAGACCAAAGATAACCCTGAAGGAGCTGCAAAGCTCCACAGCGGAGATTGGAGTATCTGTCCATAGGACCACTTTAAGCCGTACACTCCACAGAGCTGGGCTTTATGGAAGAGTGGCCAGAAAAAAGCCATTGCTTAAAGAAAAAAATAAGCAAACACGGTTGGTGTTCGCCAAAAGGCATGTGGGAGACTCCCCAAACAAATGGAAGAAGGTACTCTGTTCAGATGAGACTAAAATTTAGCTTTTTGGCCATCAAAGAAAATGCTATATTTTGCATCTTCAAAGTGGTAGGCATGTTGTGTAAATCAAATGATACAAACCCCCCAAAAATCCATTTTAATTCCAGGTTGTAAGGCAACAAAATAGGAAAAATGCCAAGGGGGGTGAATACTTTCGCAAGTCACTGTACATCCCTCAACATTCCACTGGAGAGAACAGTTCCTCAATGGACTTCCAAAACAGTTCTGTGAGATGAGTATTGATGTGTGTACCAGTTCTGTGTGATGGGTACGGGTGCCTGAAGCCTGCATCCAGTGACCATGCATGGTGAGTCAGATGGGATAATGTAACTCATGTTTCCCAGAAGGACTTTACCACAAACTGGGAAAGGAAGTAATTTGTGTTGAGTGATGATTTTAAAACGCCACTTTCAAAAATGTAATGTATTTTTAGAAGGACTTAAAAGGATGCACCAGCTGTACTAACCTTACAGGGAATATATAAATAGTAATATCCTCAGTAAGTCATTAAACAGAAGTTACTCTCTGTGTGCATGTTAAAATTGCATTAGAAGTAACCACTTTCATCACAATCCTATCTTTCATATTTCTCCAAAATATATATTATAATATTGTGATATCTCCACAATATAGCATAACATTAAAATATCTCCACGATATATCGTAATATAACGATATCTCCATGATCAGACCTGGGATTAAATTTCAGGTATAGAAATTACTTTTCAATACATTTCAAAAAAGTATTCAGATAACCATTATTTGAAAAAACAAGTAGTTGAATATTGGAATGTATTTTGAAATACATTAAATCAATACATTTAACCCAAGCATTTGAAAATAGTATTTGAAGTAAGTTTTTGAAAATACTTTCAAATACAATTTGGTCGACTATTTAGTTTTTGCAAATAACTTGTATTTGAACCCAGGTCTGTCCACGATATATCATAATATCACGATATCTCCATGATATATCATATTATCTCCAATAGAATTATAATATCCTCCCTCACCTCTGAGAACCTCTGAACGTCCTGTGTGAGGGTCCCCACGCGGCTCCAGTTGTAGAAGTTGAGGAACTTGACCACGGCTGGGTTCACCGCGTTGTCCGACGGAACTGTCCGGAAGAAGTTGGGGTACTTCTTCTTGTCGGCCAGAACAGGAGTTGTTGCCGCAAAGGAGAGCTGGAAAGACAAGGACAGACATAGAATGGTAAATGCCTGACCAATAAACGGCGGCTAAATTCTAACTGATCCTGGTGTACTGTTAATAGGAGCCTAGAGATCTGAAGCTTTAGACAGAGGCCTTCGATCGCCATCTGAGGGATTAAGCCATGGCAGCTAGAGCTGTCTCAGTGTGTCAGTCACACACACACACATGCACGCGCACACGGCAGACACACATACGCACACACACACACACACACAGGCACGCACGCATGCACACACACACACGCAGGACACATACACACAAACGGACCCTGGGAGTCAGTCCAGTCTGTAGGTGTGAGCAAATCAACACTCTGATGGGTCTGTGGAAACATCAGGGAAGCTCACACCTTCAGAGTGCTCACAGTAACAGGAGCTGTAAATGTTTGGTGGTAGTGAAAGCTGGGATGGACGACCTTAACTGACTGTGTGTGTATGTGTGTGTGTGTGTGTGTGTGTGTGTGTGTGTGTGTGTGTGCACGCAGATGCGTGTGCATGTGTGTGTATTTATGAGAGATTCAGGACTCTGAGACTAAGGTCAAGTTAAAAGCATTCCTTTCTCTCAATGGTTTACATGGATTCTGATTGGTTCTGCTTTCACTCATTTTCTTTGCCCAGAAAATTTGATTAAAATGTGCTGAACCTCAAACATTAATTGAGGTCATTTTTAAATACACCTCGCATATTCAGTTCAAATATTGCACCATAAGCAGGTTTAAATCAATTCAGGTTCCAAAAAAAGAGCTGAACTTTAAAAGAGATTAACTTTTTCTGGACGTTACTGCTTTCAAGATTTCAAACAGCAAGGACTGTCTTTTTTTGTAGCAACTACCAAGCACATACATTAGCTCTGAACACAACACATTAGGCTACTTTCTTCTTTGAAAAACATTTAGGGAATTCATGTTTTTCCAGGTACAGGTTGACAACAACATTATTGAGTGAACATGCAGACATTTACTGCTATAGAATGTACAACATTTTTCACACATTTCAATATGTTTTCCTTTTGACCAGCAGTGGGCTAACAGTATCTCCTACAGTGTCTATCCCTCCACTTCTGTGGATGTGACAGGTCCTCTGGTGAGAGAGAGAGAGAGAGAGGACAAAGACAGAGACAGCGAGAGATAACGTGAGAAGGCAAGAGATAGAGACTCGGACTCAAGAGTCATTTGGACAATACTTGTTATGTAATCCAAGGCACACTCCCAAGCTTCATCACCGCACACCAATCTAATCTTATCATCGCACTGTCACTGACTACAGTAGGCACATACTGGCACAATGTGACCGGGGACATCTAAAGACAATGCTACATATACAGCCAGTGGACAATGTGAACGATCTGATTCAAAGCCACAAAGCCAAGTCAACAAATCTCATCTCCAGTCCCTGAATCTCTGGGTCCATTGAAACATTTCTAGGGATCTATAGAATTCAAAGAATATGTCATTTGAGAGAACACTCGATTACTAAGAGAGAGCATGACAAGATTACTGAGTGATGGATCAATGGACTGACCTCAGATCTCTCTTTCTCTCTCCTTCTCTCTTCCTCCCTTTCTCTCTCCTTCCAACCCTCCCTCCTCAAACAGGCCCAAACACCACACACATACATACCTTTCGTCTTTATCTCGTCTTTATCTCGTCTCTCTCTCTCTCTCTCTCTCTCTCTCTCTCTCTCTCTCTCTCTCTCTCTCTCTCTCTCTCTCTCTCTCTCTCTCTCTCTCTCTCTCTCTCTCTCTCTCTCTCTCTCTCTCTCTCTCTCTCTCTCTCTCTCTCTCTCTACCACATTACCCACAATAGACACTCATTATCTCTGAGGGAAAATCGGTGTAATTAATTTCAGCCTTCAGATCATGACTTGCAGGTGTGTACAGCCAGCGAACACGAGAATAGAACGACAAAGATACCGCTGCATTGTCTCCCACATACTGAACAAACAGCAAGATCTTGACAGACATCATGTCAAAGTTAAAACTATAATTTGGGAAAATTGTCACCTTACAGTTTGACAAGTATGTCTTGTGTAGCTGTTATAAAGGTTTTGTGAATAGGGGGGGGGGGCGACAGTTAAGTGTTACCAATCATATCACAGGAAGCTAACGTTGAATGGGGGACTTAGAATGTTAGCTTAGTCTTGCCTAGCGGACTAAACTCCACTCCAAGTTTATGATGAACTTAACCAACGGCGTGGAGCCGAGACAACGCTTTGTGGAATCTAGCTCAGACTCCATCGATTCGGGATGGTGTTCTCGGGGTGATGAGAGGTGTTGGGTTTGCGCCAGACATAGCGTTTTCCTTGATGGCCAAAAACCTCAATTTTAGTCTCATCTGACCAGAGTACCTTCTTCCATTTGTTTGGGGAGTCTCCCACATGCCTTTTGGCGAACACCAAACGTGTTTGCTTATTTCTTTATTTAAGCAATGGCTTTTTTCTGGCCACTCTTCCATAAAGCCCAGCTCTGTGGAGTGTACGGCTTAAAGTGGTCCTATGGACAGATACTCCAATCTCCGCTGTGGAGCTTTGCAGCTCCTTCAGGGTTATCTTTGGTCTCTTTGTTGCCTCTCTGATTAATGCCCTCCTTGCCTGGTCCGTGAGTTTTGGTGGGCGGCCCTCTCTAGGCAGGTTTGTTGTGGTGCCGTATTCTTTCCATGTTTTAATAATGGATTTAATGGTGCTCTGTGGGATGTTCTGATATTGTTTTATAACCCAAACCTGATCTGTACTTCTCCACAACTTTGTCCCTGACCTGTTTGGAGAGCTCCTTGGTCTTCATGGTGCCGCTTGCTTGGTGGCGCCCCTTGCTTAGTGGTGTTGCAGACTCTGGGGCCTTTCAGAACAGGTGTATTATATATCATGTCACAAATCATGTGACACTTAGATTGCACACAGGTGGACTTTATTTAACTAATTATGTGACTTCTGAAGGTAATTGGTTGCACCAGATCTTATTTAGGGGCTTCATAGCAAAGGGGGTGAATACATATGCACGCACCACTTTTCCGTTATTTTTTTCATTTCACTTCACCAATTTGGACTATTTTGTGTATGTCCATTACATGAAATACAAATAAACATCAATTTAAATGACAGGTTGTAATGCAACAAAATAGGAAAAACGCCAAGGGGGATGAATACTTTTGCAAGGCACTGTAACTCTGTTCCATTAACATGGTTTGCTAGCTGAGAGAAGTTAACTCTGTTCCATTAGCATGTTTAGCTAGTTGAGAGAAGATACTGTAAGTCTGTTCAATTAGCATGTTTAGCTAGCTGAGAGAAGATAACTCTGTTCCATTAGCATGTTTAGCTAGTTGAGAGACGATACTGTAAGTCTGTTCCATTAGCATGTTTAGCTAGCTGAGAGAAGATAACTCTGTTCCATTAGCATGTTTAGCTGGCTGAGAGAAGATAACTCTGTTTCATTAGCATGTTTAGCTAGTTGAGAGACGATACTGTAAGTCTGTTCCATTAGCATGTTTAGCTAGCTGAGAGAAGATACTCTGTTCAATTAGCATGTTTAGCAGGCTGAGAGAAGATAACTCTGTTCCATTAGCATGTTTAGCTAGTTGAGAGACGATACTGTAAGTCTGTTCCATTAGCATGTTTAGCTAGCTGAGAGAAGATACTCTGTTCAATTAGCATGTTTAGCTAGCTGAGAGAAGATAACTCTGTTCCATTAGCATGTTTAGCTAGTTGAGAGACGATACTGTAAGTCTGTTCCATTAGCATGTTTAGCTAGCTGAGAGAAGATAACTCTGTTCCATTAGCATGTTTAGCTAGCTGAGAGAAGATAACTCGTTGCACTCCAATTTCAATATGTACCATCTCTCGTAAAAGGAATGACTGATATGAATCAATGCAGGGTTAATTACTGAGCAGAGAGAGATTAAGCAGAAACACTGATAGTGATCAAAAGGAGGATATCATCATTCTGATTGAGGCTAAGAGTGTGTGTTTGAAATGTGTGCACATTGCTTGTGTAGCCGGCGCGGTCTGCTCGTTGCCGACTACTGCGTTGTGTTCCGGTGCACTGAAGACAACACACTGGCGTACTTGAAGGCACTTTATTGTGTACAACTCTCTCAATCTGTTCAACATCAAAGAGAGAAAATGTTCAAAACTCTACCCTCGACCAGAATCCGCCTCTCCCAGCCGAATACAATGCAGACTCAGTATAATCACATTCAAAAATACAAGGAATAAAATACAACATCATTGGAAAATAAACATTGCATCTGGGGTATATCTTATGTATGTGTCATATTCACGTTATCTCTGCCAAAAACTCTGAGCTTTTAGCCTTTACATAATACTGTGCAACATGACATAAACCATCTTTCAAATAGGTAGTACATACAGTAATATGCACGAAGCAACATGTAATCCTTCACATTTGAGCTTTTCAGTGCCATTAAACACTAATCAATACATGAAAACATTTTAAATGAACACATTTTTAACCTGATATAGGGAATACATACCTGTTCAACATCAAAGAGAGAAAATGTTCAAAACTCTACCCTCGACCAGAATCCGCCTAACATAAAAAGAACAACGTGGGCTTCGTCACAAGAGGATAGAATGATGATTGCTAACTTACAGCTAAACAGAACACGAGGTTAGCTAAGTTAGCAATTTCTCAACTCTCAAAAATGTCTAAATTCACGACACAGCTTGATTAAATGTACGTACACTCATCATATAATATACATACAAGTTACTATGTGCACTGAAACGTTTTAGTTTTAACAGGTATATCAAGTTTATGTCACGCCGAAGTGAACACGTACCTCTCCCAGCCGAATACAATGCAGACTGAGAAAAGCATGACCTCCCTCCGCATATAACCAAACCAACTCTAGAGGGCGCACTTACACAATTAAACTCTCCCAATATCTGTAAACTACACAAAATGCTGAACAATACAATATTTTGGTGAAATCAACTCACAAAATAAAATAAAAAATAGAAAATGAACGGTTGCAAAAATCTGTAATTCTTTGACCTGTTACATTCACCCCTCTTTAATTTCACCAAAATCCTTCACACTTCGAGGGTGGAAAATAACCAAAAACATATAGAATAAAACTCTTGTCCACTTGGTCCAAGATAGCCCTGGGACTCCATTTCCCATATACAGCGTATAAAGCTACTTACAAAGTAAGTTAAAAGAAAACAGCAGTTGATCAGGCTACTGCCCCTTCTAGTGAATATGATGCCTTATACATCATATGAAATCTTGGAACACTTTCCCTCCATTATGAACATCTCATGACCCAGGTCATACTACTGGTAATAAAGAAAAATATCTCAATCTCAAAAATGTATCTAAAATAAAGAACGGAAAGACAGTGACCTTCTGACTCCTGTAACAAAACCCTTGGTGAGTGGTTTTTGCACCATGTTCTCTATCAAGCGATCGACTGCCTTAACAACCCTGCCAGTACGTGTTCTGACAACCTGACTTTCAAACCCTTGTACTTGAGGGGGTATCTGACTATCAATCAGTGTAACAGGTGAATTGACGTCCGAAGACCCTGTCTCATCTAAGTCAGGAACATCAATTGGGGCAACAGAGTCAGTGTCAGTCATGTGCAAATCAGGGGGTCACTGGAATCCGACAAGTCTCTCACAGGTGAGTATTCATTTTCCCCTTGGCCTCTGACCTCTTTAGACTGGGCTCTCGTGGGTGTCAGTTGAACAGACTTCCTGGACAGAGAGTGGGGCGTCTCATTCTCCATCTCAGACTCATCAGCTTCTCCAATAGACTCAGAGTCAGAGGATGCGTTTAACCACGAACATGTACGGTCCTCAGAAGCATCTACTGCTAGGCCACTCAAAGCATCAACAGAAGGAGGCTGAAACTCACTGGCCACATCCGAGGCAGCTCCATTCGTCTCTTCATCGCTTAGTTCTGGCATGGGCAAGAAGCTCACGTCCAACATCAAATTCCGATGAACAACTTTTGTTTTCCCACTTTCGTCTCTGACTTTGTAAACGTGAGTCTGAGGGTTCCGGTCTATGATGGTATACATAGTGGCTTCCCACTTATCCGCTAACTTCCTCTTCCCTCTCTCTGCTTTATTAGCTAACAAAACTCGGTCGCCAACGTTCAAGTGGGTTCCACGAGCTCTCTTGTTGTAGCCATCAGCTTGATGTTGCTGTCCTTTCCTCGCATGCTGCTGAGCTATGTCGGCAGCCACATGGAGGTTCGCCATCAGTTTCTCTGCATAGGTCTTATAATTCACCACGACTGGATCCCTCAAGACTTGTTTGAAGACCATGTCTACTGGGAGTCTGGGCACTCGACCATACATCAAATAGAATGGAGGATATCCAGTTGTTTCATGAGTGGTGGCATTATACGCAAAAGTCAAAGTCTGTATCTGTTGGGCCCAGTGTTGCTTAGCTGTCAGGGGTAGGGCACGCAACATACTGCCAAGTGTCCTATTGAACCTTTCGGTTTGCCCATTTCCCATGGGATGGTATGCTGTTGTGTGTGTTTTCTTAATCCCTGTGAGGCTGAGGAGTTCAGCTATGAGTTTGCTTTCAAAATTGGCCCCTTGATCAGAATGTATTCGCTCTGGGAAACCATAGATGCAGAATACGTTATCCCATAACTTCTTCGCTATTTGCTTTGCAGTTTGGTTTACGCAGGGAAAGGCATGAGCCAATTTTGTAAAGTGGTCTGTTATGACTAACACATCGACAGATCTTTGCTTAGAGTCCTCAGCACTCCAAAAATCAATGCACACCAGCTCCATGGGTGCCGAAGTGCGAATGCTCTCCAAGGGAGCTCGGGCAGCTGGTTCAGGGGTCTTTGCAAGGATACAGCGTTGGCAGCATTTCACATATTCCTTGATGTCTCTTCCCATTTGCGGCCAGAAGAAACGCTGTCGGGCGAGGTGTGCTGTCCTAGCCTGCCCTTGATGCCCAGCGAAGTCATGCACACCAGCGAGAGCTTTGGCCTTCAAGCTAGCAGGCAGCACAAACTGATACCTCTTCTCTCTGCTTAATGGGTCTTTGGTTACCCTATATAGGACTCCGTCCTGGACTTTTAGATGATGCCACTGCTTGCACAGTGTCTGGGTCGTAAGAGCTAACCTCCTCCTCCCTCGCCTAGGTGGTGGCTCACCCCTCTGAATGAGTGGCAGGACTTCCCTGATAACTGGATCTATTTCCTGGCTGTGCCTCAGCTCGCCCGATGGAGAGGGCTGGAAGTGTGTCTTGTTCTGAGGGCACCGCCTGGGGAAGAACATTGAGAAACTGTGTTGCTCTTATCTCTGCTCCCCTTTCCCACTCTACATGAGCTTCACAAGCAGATTTCACATGAGAGGGTTCTTGACTGCCAGCCAGCCTGTCTTGAGTGGGGTCCATAGTTACACAGCACCCTGCATCAAGTGCCTGGAGACACTGGGTCTTACTCCGGAAGAGATCTTGGACTTTCTCCTCTTTGGTTCCCTCCGCCTCGGCCAAAAGACTTCCATAGGGCTCACTGATCAACCTTTGGCTCACTGATTTAGCAAACGGATCTCTACTCAGGGCATCTGCCACAATGTTCTTTACCCCAGGAATGTGTTTGATACTGAAGGTGTAGGGGGAAAGCTTTGCCACCCACCTCTGTTCGCAAGCGTCAAGTTTTGGTTTGGTCATTATATAGGTCAAAGGATTATTGTCGGTCCACACTGTAAAAGTGTGGCCTTTCAACCAGTGGCTGAATTTTTCACAAACACTCCATTTGAGCGCCAAGAACTCCAGTCGGTGAGCAGGATACCTCTTTTGTGAGCCAGTGAGGGTCTTGCTGGTAAAGGCGATCGGGCGTGCCTTCGTTTCTCCTTCTGGTATCTGGGACAGAACTGCCCCAAGGCCATCAAGAGACGCATCAATGGACAAAACCAAGGGCTTAGAAAAGTCTGGATGGCTAAGGACCACACAATTCAGGAGCTTCTCCTTAAGGCCGGCGAAGCGGAATCGCAGTCAAGGGTCCAATCCGCAGGTTTGAGCTTTCTGTAGACTCCCGCATTCTGACTGTACTTCCCGGCCTTTCCTCTCCGTTTCTGGCCAGCTGTGAGAGCAAACAGGGGTTTTGCGATGGAGGAGCAATTTGGTATGTAGTGTTGGTAATAAAATACCATCCCCAGGAACGACTTCACTCTGCGAACTGAAGGAGTGCAGCCATCATCTTCCATCAAGTCCCTCTTTGACATTTTGGTGATGACCTCGACCTTCTCTGGGTCAACAGCAACACCGTCACTGTCAACGATGTGTCCGAGAAACTTCACAGATCTCCGCAACAGATGGCATTTTTTTGGACTCAACTTTAGATTGTGCTCCCGTAGCCTCTGGAAAACAACCTCTAATCTGCTGAGGGCCTGCTGTTCATTGGGGGCAAATATCAAGAGATCATCTAGGTAGCACAAGAGACTGCTGAAGTTAAGATCGCCAAAGATACTCATCATCATCCTCATGAAGGACGCTGGACTGTTGCAAAGCCCCTGTGGCATTCTGTTATACTCGTGCAGGCCTAATGGTGTTGTGAAGGCGGTATACTTTTTGTCCTCCTCATGCATGGGCAAGTTATAAAATCCAGACGTGAGGTCCATGGTGCTGAAGACAGCATTACCGCCAAGGGCAGCCAAGCAGTCCGATTGATGGGGCAAAGGATGAGCATCCTTGATAGTTCTTGCATTCAGCCATCGAAAGTCTGTGCATATCCGGAGGTCGCCATTTTTCTTCCAAACCATCACGAGTGGAGAAGCATATTCACTCATTGATTTCCGTATGATTTCCTGTTCCTCCATCTCGGTGAGAACTTGGCGCAGCTTTTGATAGTGGGCTGGCGGCACTCTGCGATATGGAAGACGGAAGGGACGGTCGTCAGTGAGGCGGATCCTATGGGCAAAGCCCTTGGCTTCTCCACAGTCAAGATTATGCTTTGAAAATATATCCTGATATTTCTCCAGCAATGTCACAAGTTGGAGCTTGGTGGAGGGGCTCGCTTCACAATGATCAATATCGACATTTCCTAGACCAGACTTCTGCAGTCTGTCTTTCAGGTCACCGTTGTCGTCCTGTTTCACATGAGTCACTCCAACAGAGCCAGCATCACTCTGACAGGAACCCTGGAACAGTGTGAGATCTTCAGCTGCAACACAAGTAGAGACGTCCGCAAGCTTGCTGTTCCTTTTCAGTGTGAGTGGTTTGTTTGAGATATTAGTGACTTTCATGGGAGTCCAGCCATCTCCCCATAGCGGTGTTACCACTCTCCCCACCATAATGCCCCGAGGCACACACCTGGAGGTTGTAGGCTCCACCATAACTATACTCCCAGGTGACTTGGGTATATTACTTGGCAGTCTTCCCCACAGCAGGTACTCTTGTTTGGGAAGGAGAGTCACCGCCTGAGTTAGCTTCACTGTCCCTACTTTTCCTGGGACATCTTCACCCCTCCATCTTGTGAGACTGGTCATCATTTCTAGAAACTGTTCGCCATCTGGAGACCCTTTTGTGTTGCTCGAGATAAGTGTCCAATAACTGTTCTCGTTTTTCAGCTGATGCAGTACACGTTTCAACATGTTGGTGCCTACTATTATGTCGTCTTTCTGACCAGTGATCACCAGAACTGGGACCATGCACTTCACCCCATACAGACTTAGTTCCATGTCATACATGCACTTGGGGCGCACTTGTACTCCTCCACAGCCAACAAGGATGATATGCTGTGAGAGTTCTTGATGTGGGGTCAAGACGCTATCCGATAGTAGTCTCTGCTCTGCCTCTTCACTTATCGTGCAGGCCATTGAGCCTGTATCGAGGAGCCCTTGCAACTGAGCACAGCCATTAACTGTCACCGGTGCGTGAAATAACTCACTGAACGTCTCAACTCTGTGAATATTCTGAACAATTACCGTGCAATTATCAGACATTGCTTTACAGACATTGACATACATCTCCTTCAATTCTTCACTTTCTTCAAGGGTTGAATCTTCAACGCTCACACATCCCCCTTTCCGTATGTGAGCTATCTAGTTTAAACTGGCTCCACCTTGCTCAGAGTTAGGTGATGTGTGCGTTAACTGTGGCTGAGCGTTAATTCTTGGCCGGCGTTGTTGGCATTCTCTCTTCCAGTGGCCAGGCTTGTAACAGCCCATACAGAGGTTCGCCTGTCTACAGTGTGCAGTAGTTGAATGTTCGGCAGACTGACAGACTTTACATCTACTCTGAACAATGGCTGCTGGCCCCCTGCTTGGTGGCACGACTGCTGTTGTGTGTGCCGTCTGCTCTAGCACACGGTCCAGCAAGCCAATGAGAGACTGCATGCAGATGCTCTCTGTCTGAGGAGAGGATGGAAGCCCCATTGCCTTTGGGTAACCAGTAAGGTCTGTTGGGTTTTCAGCAGCGACTGTCTCTGTGGTTAATGCCTGAGCATGTGCACCAATGTTCTTTGGCCGATAAGATTTGGCTTGACACATTGTTCTAGCCTCTCTCTGATGTTCAACGAGGTGTTCATGAATCTCATTTGCTGTCCACTTTTCAGCTGTTTTGCACTTTAGGACACTTGCAAGAGCGGGGTCGGGACAGTGTTTCACCAGCATCATTGTGACTTCGTGAGAGGGGTCCTCAATGTTTCGCCCCTGCCTTCTCAGACACTCATCTGCGACATCCACAGCCTTGTTCAAGCGTATCCAATAGTCCATGGGACTTTCTCCAGCCAGAGGAAGTGTGTTATAGAAATCTGCTAAAGGCATAGAGGAGTAGGTTAACTCACTGAAATGTTGTTTCAGAATATCAAAGACGAGCTTGGAGTTCTCAGCTGGCTGCAGCGATGGCATACTGCGCAGGGTAACTTTAACAATGTCTCTAGCCTTTCCCATTAGTCTTGACATTATCTCCTGGGAGTGCTCTTGCGGGTGTACACCCCTCTTATTCAGGTAAACGCTCATAATCTCTTCCCACTCATGCACTGTGTGTTTGTCTGTTCCATCACCCCTGAAGTACGGCGGCTCTTTGACATCTGTCTTCATGACTAACTTTACTCCTGTCATGTTCAAATCAGACTGTCCATATCCTAAGTTCAGGCTAGGCGTAGGAGTGGTTTGGTTATCTGCACTACCAACAGATCTCTGTAATTGGCTAGCAATGTTCTCTCCTATTTCATGAGCTAACTGTGTGATGAGACTCCCTAGGTCTGCAGAACTCACATGTGAACTAGACACTGGCTGACGTGGAGAGTGTTCATCTGTTTGGGTGTGAGTGTATGAAAATGCAGGACAGCCCACTGAACTAACGCTGCTTGCAATGTCTGGAGCATCTCCTAAGCTACGCATGTGTGGTGCGGGGGAATATTCATCAGTGCGTAAGCGTGTGGACGAGAGTACAGGTCTGCCTAGTATACCAGCACCCCTAACCGGCGTGCTCTCCACCATACTCATAAACCTGCCCCTCCCCAGGCTTACCCCTGCAGCATCTCCAACACTAAATGGTGTCTGCGCATCCTTGCCATCAGCCATTTTTTTATTTTTTTTTAAATAGAAAGTTGTAATAGACTATGGTAATGATATGTGAATCACCAAAACATGTGAATATGAAAAAAAATTGTACAATGATAGAAGTAGCTGAGGTAAGCAATTAAGAGCTACAATTTACACATTAATGTTTGCCCTTCTACTTGTCAACGTTCCGAAGAGGTTCCTACTTGTCACAGCAACCACCGGCGATCACCCTGGCGATGATCTGAAGCGAAGATATCCGGGTCACGGCACCAATGTAGCCGGCGCGGTCTGCTCGTTGCCGACTACTGCGTTGTGTTCCGGTGCACTGAAGACAACACACTGGCGTACTTGAAGGCACTTTATTGTGTACAACTCTCTCAATCTGTTCAACATCAAAGAGAGAAAATGTTCAAAACTCTACCCTCGACCAGAATCCGCCTCTCCCAGCCGAATACAATGCAGACTCAGTATAATCACATTCAAAAATACAAGGAATAAAATACAACATCATTGGAAAATAAACATTGCATCTGGGGTATATCTTATGTATGTGTCATATTCACGTTATCTCTGCCAAAAACTCTGAGCTTTTAGCCTTTACATAATACTGTGCAACATGACATAAACCATCTTTCAAATAGGTAGTACATACAGTAATATGCACGAAGCAACATGTAATCCTTCACATTTGAGCTTTTCAGTGCCATTAAACACTAATCAATACATGAAAACATTTTAAATGAACACATTTTTAACCTGATATAGGGAATACATACCTGTTCAACATCAAAGAGAGAAAATGTTCAAAACTCTACCCTCGACCAGAATCCGCCTAACATAAAAAGAACAACGTGGGCTTCGTCACAAGAGGATAGAATGATGATTGCTAACTTACAGCTAAACAGAACACGAGGTTAGCTAAGTTAGCAATTTCTCAACTCTCAAAAATGTCTAAATTCACGACACAGCTTGATTAAATGTACGTACACTCATCATATAATATACATACAAGTTACTATGTGCACTGAAACGTTTTAGTTTTAACAGGTATATCAAGTTTATGTCACGCCGAAGTGAACACGTACCTCTCCCAGCCGAATACAATGCAGACTGAGAAAAGCATGACCTCCCTCCGCATATAACCAAACCAACTCTAGAGGGCGCACTTACACAATTAAACTCTCCCAATATCTGTAAACTACACAAAATGCTGAACAATACAATATTTTGGTGAAATCAACTCACAAAATAAAATAAAAAATAGAAAATGAACGGTTGCAAAAATCTGTAATTCTTTGACCTGTTACACTTGGAAGCGTGTTTAATATTAGAGAAGCCAACCATAGCACCTCCGCTCTGGGGCCAAGTGTGATCTTTACATTTACATTTACATTTATGTCATTTAGCAGACGCTCTTGTCCAGAGCGACTTACAGTTAGTGCATACATTATTCTTTTTAATTTTCATACCCCATGGGAATCGAACCCACAACCCTGGCGTTGCAAACGCCATGCTCTACCAACTGAGCTACCTCCCTTTAAAAGCCAGTCGAAACCAGTTAAGACAAATGTTTTTCCGATTTTCAAACGGACAGGTTCTCCTATTCTCACAACTCATATTGATGTCATACAGTACTTACAGTGAGTATATAATTTTTGGGAAAACGTTTGCTTAATGCATTTGATTAAGATAGCTTTCATGTTATTTATTTTCTCATTGCTCAGAATACATTATGCTGTACCTTGTATTCCTTATAGTAAACGTTATAACTGGAGACTGATACAATACATACAGTCAAACACTTCCCAACAACCCTCAGCAAACCTCCAACAAACCTCCAGCTCGACCATGCCACACTATTCCCCCCTCTAGAACCCATTTAATTTGGGCGCCCTGTTGTTTCCCAAACCATCAAGGAGGACCCTGGAACAACACATGGATTACAACCGTCAATTAAGGAGAGAAGAAACCCTTTTTTTCACTACCAGTGCTAAATCCAAAATCACCCACCAGTCTTAAAAGGGCTTTCCTGGGTATTTCCGCTGTAGTTTTAATCTACATTTAGCTACAGCTGTTTTCTACACCCACACCGGGAGAAGCTCCAATGGGTCTCTAGTGAGAGCCAGTGATTTTTAGCCCAAACACATTGATTGGGTTGGAGCCTCCTGTGACAGAAAGGGGGGTATGAAACTGTAAGGGCTCGTTTGGAACCTGCATAGGGGTATTAACGTAGTGCTGTATGTAGTTCCTTCTCCCCATGGTCAAATAAAACCACAGAATGATATTGGGTGCTGTAAAACTATTACTACTATAAATAGTAATACTACTACAACTAATATTACTACTACAGTAATACTACTACAACTACTATTACTACAACAACTAGTAATACTACTACAACTACTATTACTACTACAGTAATACTACTAAACTACTATTACTACTACAGTAATACTACTAAACTACTATTACTACTACAGTAATACTACTAAACTACTATTACTACTACAGTAATACTACTAAACTACTATTACTACTACAGTAATACTACTAAACTACTATTACTACTACAGTAATACTACTAGAAGTACAAATAATAAAAACATTGAGTTCATAGTTCAATGGGTTCCATTCAGTTCCACCCTGAGAGCCCATGGCACTAATCATCTCGGCAGTGTGATTTTTGAAAGGAAATGTTGGCTATTGTTCTTTTTCACATGGGTCCTGCACAGAGGTGTGACGTTAGGACCCCAGGTCAATACTTCGTTTTAGATGTAGGTCCAGGTGACGCATGTGGGTATACATGTAGGTCACTAGAGAAAATATATTGTTTGATTTGAGCTAACGAGTCAAGGTAGCCCTTCTGTCTCCAAGTTAATCTGAACCACCAAGCTGCCAATAGTGCAGAGGGTTTGGTGAGAAAGCCATCACGTGAAATGATCTCAAATACAGCTTACGAAATGGGTCAGTCTTTTGATAAATACAGTAGAGTGCCTTAAAATAGCGTTATGATATCACACATCTCGGAGTGCTGTCTTACATAAGGAGATTAAAAAAGATCTATTCAAATATTTTTTTATTTATTTAACCTTTATTTAATCAGGTAAGCCAGTTGAGAACAAGTTCTCATTTACAACTGCGACCTGGCCAAGATAAAGCAAAGGAGTGCGATAAAAACAACAACAACACAGAGTTACACATGGGATAAACAAAACATACAGTCAATAACACAATAGAAAATCTACAGTTGAAGTCGGAAGTTTACATACAGCTCAGCTAAATACATTTAAACTCAGTTTTTCACAATTCCTGACATTTAATCCTAGTAAAAATTCCCTGTTTTATGTCAGTTAGAATCACCACTTTATTTTAAGAATGTGAAATGTCAGAATAATAGTAGAGATAATTATTTATTTTCTGCTTTTATTTCTTTCATCACATTCCCAGTGGGTCAGACGTTTACATACACTCAATTAGTATTTGGTAGCATTGCCTTTAATTGTTTAACTTGGGTCAAATGTTTCGGATAGCCTTCCACAAGCTTCCCACAATAAGTTGGGTGAATTTTGGCCCGTTCCTCCTGACAGAGGTGGTGTAACTGACTCAGGTTTGCAAGGCTCCATGCTCGCACACGCCTTTTTCAGTTCTGCCCACACATGTTCTATAGGATTGAGGTCAGGGCTTTGTGATGGCCACTCCAATACCTTGACTTTGTTGTCCTTAAGCCATTTTGCCACAACTTTGGAAGTATGCTTGGGGTCATTGTCCATTTGGAAGACCCATTTAACTTCCTGACTGATGTCTTGAGATGTTGCTTCAATATATCCACATAATTTTCCTTCCTCATGATGCCATCTATTTTGTGAAGTGCACCAGTCCCTCCTGCAGCAAAGCACCCCCACAGCATGATGCTGCCACCCCTGTGCTTCATGGTTGGGATGGTGTTCTTCGGCTTGCAAGCCTCCCCTTTTTCCTCCAAACATAACGATGGTCAAAATGGCCAAACAGTTCTATTTTTGTTTCATCAGACCAGAGGAAATTTCTCCAAAAAGTACGATCTTTGTCTCCATGTGCAGTTGCAAACCGTAGTCTGGATTTTTTATGGCGGTTTTGGAGCAGTGGCTTCTTCCTTGCTGAGCGGCCTTTCAGGTTATGTCGATATAGGACTCGTTTTACTGTGGATATACAGTGGGGAAAAAAAGTATTTAGTCAGCCACCAATTGTGCAAGTTCTCCCACTTAAAAAGATGAGAGAGGCCTGTAATTTTCATCATAAGTACACGTCAACTATGACAGACAAAATGAGGAAAGAAAATCCAGAAAATCACATTGTAGGATTTTTAATGAATTTATTTGCAAATTATGGTGGAAAATAAGTATTTGGTCACCTACAAACAAGCAAGATTTCTGGCTCTCACAGACCTGTAATTTCTTCTTTATGAGGCTCCTCTGTCCTCCACTCGTTACCTGTATTAATGGCACCTGTTTGAACTTGTTATCAGTATAAAAGACACCTGTCCACAACCTCAAACAGTCACACTCCAAACTCCACTATGGCCAAGACCAAAGAGCTGTCAAAGGACACCAGAAACAAAATTGTAGACCTGCACCAGGCTGGGAAGACTGAATCTGCAATAGGTAAGCAGCTTGGTTTGAAGAAATCAACTGTGGGAATTATTATTAGGAAATGGAAGACATACAAGACCACTGATAATCTCCCTCGATCTGGGGCTCCATGCAAGATCTCACCCCGTGGGGTCAAAATGATCACAAGAACGGTGAGCAAAAATCCCAGAACCACACTGGGGGGACCTAGTGAATGACCTGCAGAGAGCTGGGACCAAAGTAACAAAGCCTGCCATCAGTAACACACTACGCCGCCAGGGACTCAAATCCTGCAGTGCCAGACGTGTCCCCCTGTTTAAGCCAGTACATTTCTAGGCCCGTCTGAAGTTTGCTAAAGTGCATTTGGATGATCCAGAAGAGGATTGTGAGAATGTCATATGGTCAGATGAAACCAAAATAGAACTTTTTGGTAAAAACTCAACTGGTTGTGTTTGGAGGACAAAGAATGCTGAGTTGCATCCAAAGAACACCATACCTACTGTGAAGCATGGGGGTGGAAACATCATGCTTTGGGGCTGTTTTTCTGCAAAGGGACCAGGACGACTGATCCGTGTAAAGGAAAGAATGAATGGGGCCATGTATCATGAGATTTTGAGTGAAAACCTCCTTCCATCAGCAAGGGCATTGAAGATGAAACGTGGCTGGGTCTTTCAGCATGACAATGATCCCAAACACACCGCCCGGGCAACGAAGGAGTGGCTTCGTAAGAAGCATTTCAAGGTCCTGGAGTGGCCTAGCCAGTCTCCAGATCTCAACCCCATAGAAAATCTTTGGAGGGAGTTGAAAGTCTGTGTTGCCCAGCGACAGCCCCAAAACATCACTGCTCTAGAGGAGATCTGCATGGAGGAATGGGCCAAAATACCAGCAACAGTGTGTGAAAACCTTGTGAAGACTTACAGAAAATGTTTGACCTGTGTCATTGCCAACAATGGGTATATAACAAAGTATTGAGAAAC
The DNA here is from genome assembly GCF_020615455.1 of Coregonus clupeaformis. Lineage (NCBI taxonomy): Eukaryota > Metazoa > Chordata > Actinopteri > Salmoniformes > Salmonidae > Coregonus > Coregonus clupeaformis. Next base: position 54,663,072 of record NC_059208.1, on the reverse strand, counting down.
TTTTGTTATTGACCAAATACTTGTTTTCCACCATAATTTGCAAATAAATTCATTACAAATCCTACAATGTGATTTTCTGGATTTTTTTCCTCATTTTGTCTGTCATAGTTGACGTGTACCTATGATGAAAATTACAGCCCTCTCTCATCTTTTTAAGTGGGAGAACTTGCACAATTGGTGGCTGACTAAATACTTTTTTTCCCCACTGTAGATACTTTTGTACCTGTTTCCTCCAGCATCTTCACAAGGTCCTTTGCTGTTGTTCTGGGATTGATTTGCACTTTTCGCACCAAAGTACGTTCATCTCTAGGAGACAGACGCGTCTCCTTCCTGAGCGGTATGACGGCTGCGTGGTCCCATGGTGTTTATACTTGCGTACTATTGTTTGTACAGATGAACGCAGTACCTTCGGGCATTTGGAAATTGCTCCCAAGGATGAACCAGACTTGTGGAGGTCTACAATTTTTTTTCTGAGGTCTTGGCTGATTTCTTTTGATTTTCCCATGATGTCAAGCAAAGAGGCACTGAGTTTGAAGGTAGGCCTTGAAATACATCCACAGGTACACCTCCAATTGATTCAAATGATGTCAATTAGCCTATCAGAAACTTCCAAAGCCATGACATCATTTTCTGGAATTTTCCAAGCTGTTTAAAGGCACAGGCAACTTAGTATATGTCAACTTCTGACCCACTGGAATTGTGATACAGTTAATTATATGTTAAATAATCTGTCTGTAAACAATTGTTGGAAAAATTACTTGTGTCATGCACAAAGTAGATGTCCTAACCGACTTGCCAAAACTATAGTTGTTAACAAGACATTTGTGGAGTGGTTGAAAAACAAGTTTTAATGACTCCAACCTAAGTGTATGTAAACTTCTGACTTCAACTGTACGTGCACACACACACACACACACACACACACACACACACAGACACACGCGAGCACACACACACTGAGGATTGCCACTCTCAGCAGGCAGAACCACATGGACAACCTGTGTCTCTCCTCTCCATCAGGCTCCCAGTTCCAATGCTAATTAAAGCTGTAGAGATGGGACTCCCCACCCAGAGCAAGGTCACCATGCCTTTGGTAATGAGACTCCCAAATGGCACCCTATTCCATATATAGTGCACTACTTTTGACCAGGGCGCGTAGTGCACTATATAGGGAATAAGGTGCCATTTGGGACAGACTCAAAGGTTGGGGATTCTTGGAACCATGGAACCATGGTAGTAGTAAAGCATTATGTCTTTCAGAATATCTGTGTGAATTACTTATTGATAAGATTGCTGAGGAAATCTACTGAGACATGCGATTATAAATACAATGTTATCCGTCTTTGTATTTTGAGTGAATATAAAGCCTGTTTGCTGTCTGTCTTTTTTCCATTTTGACTACTTCACCCTCTTATTCAGCAGTTGAAATCAAACTAGTGATGTCTATAGGAGAGAGAGAACGAGAGAGAGGAAGAGAGAAGAGAGAAGAAGAGAGAAGAGGAGAGAAGGAGAGAAGAAGAGAGAATAAGGGAGAAGAAGAAGAGAGAAGAGATAGATGGTCCATCACAGATTCTCAGAACGAGGCATAGAGATAGATGGTCCATTACAGATTCTCATAATGAGGCATAGAGATAGATAGATGGTCCATTGCAAATTCTCAGAACGAGGCATAGAGATAGATGGTCCATCACAGATTCTCAGAACGAGGCATAGAGATAGATAGATAGATGGTCCATTTCAGATTCTCAGAACGAGGCATAGAGATAGATAGATGGTCCATTACAGATTCTCAGAACGAGGCATAGAGATAGATAGATGGTCCATTACAGATTCTCATAATGAGGCATAGAGATAGATAGATGGTCCATTGCAAATTCTCAGAACGAGGCATAGAGATAGATGGTCCATCACAGATTCTCAGAACGAGGCATAGAGGATAGATGGTCCATCACAGATTCTCAGAACGAGGCATAGAGGATAGATGGTCCATCACAGATTCTCAGAACGAGGCGTAGAGATAGATGGTCCATTGCAGATTCTCAGAACGAGGCATAGAGATAGATAGATGGTCAATTGCAGATTCTCAGAACGAGGCATAGAGATAGATGGTCCATTGCAGATTCTCAGAACGAGGCATAGAGATAGATAGATGGTCAATTGCAGATTCTCAGAACGAGGCATAGAGATAGATAGATGGTCAATTGCAGATTCTCAGAACGAGGCATAGAGAATGAGGTCTGCCGTATTAGATTATTTTACACTTGACTGAGCTGTCTCTGTGAGCAGGTATAGGAGTCAATAGATAGATAGTTTCATTCTCATTAAAGTCTCTAAATTCCACTGACTGACACTTGGCAGGGCCAGGTATTGACAATGTTGCAGAGTGTCTTATTAGACTAGGGGCAAAGGACAGTAATGTACTAACAATAGTTTACCAAGTCTTTTTCTTTTTTAATTATTTTTTATTTTTACCACTTTTTCTCCCCAATTGGTTATTACAGTCTTGTCTCATCGCTGCAACTCCCCTACGGACTCGGGAGAGGCGAAGGTCGAGAGCCACATGTCCTCAGAAACACGACCCTGCCAAGCTGCACTGCTTCTTGACACACTGCTCGCTTCACCCGGAAGCCAGCTGCACCAATGTGTCGGAGGAAACACCATCCAACTGACAACCGTGGTCAGCTTGCAGGCGCCCAACCCACCACAAGGAGTTGCTAGAGCACGATGAGACAAGGAAATCCTGGCCGGCCAAACCCTCCCCTAACCCGGACGACGCTGGGCCAATTGTGCGCCGCCTCATGGGTCTCCCAGTCTCATGGGTCTCCCATATAAAACATAGGAAAATCCCGTTTTTGACTGCACATTGCCATTAAAAAACGACGTATTCTATCTGACTATGTTGGCATTAATGCTAAGATACTGTACGTGTAATGTAAATAGAAGCAACTAGATAAGGCCTATGAATAACTTGTCTCGGGGGGGTGGGGGGGGGGGGTTTACTGCATAACGGTAGATCATATTTACATTTACAGCAGAGTAGTTTGCAACCTCTGAAAAGTACCTGGCTAAATTTGAATGTTTTTAGGCATGGGAAAAGATCATGCATGAATTAAGAGGCGATGGACTTAGCAACCTTTGCTAATACCAGCAGTTAATAGGGAGGGAGTGTAAATATACAGAAGCCTGTATGTGCCATGGAGCAATGCTGGAAGGCATGATCTGTTAGTCACTGCTACTGTTACAGCTGTGTGTGTTTGTGTTACAGTTCTGTGTGTGTGTGTGTGTGTGTGTGTGTGTGTGTGTGTGTGTGTGTGTGTGTGTGTGTAGTGTGTGTGTGTGTGTGTGTGTGTGTGTGTGTGTGTGTGTGTGTGTGTGTGTGTGTGTGTGTGTGTGTGTGTGTGTGTGTGTGTGTGTGTGTGTGTGCGGGTGTGTGTGTGTGTGTGTGCCTATTGGCCAGGCACTAGGGAAGCGTGAAGCAGCAATGCTTTATGGGATATCGATAGGACATGATTAGTGGGTCGGCCTGAGGTCAGGCAGATTGATGAATGAGCTGTAAGTAGTCCCCCCCCCCAACCTAAACATTATCCCAACTAGGATTGCAAAGGGAGGGTATATTACTGGTAACTTTCTAAGTTTACCAGTAAATTACCCGAATTTTGGTAACTTTCAAGTTAGATGTTGTTTTTTGCATGACATCTAGTGCGCTTTTTGGATATTTCAGATTATCACAGATATCGAATTATCTCTGGCACTCTGACCTTATATAAAATAATTGTGACACTCTGGCTCCGGGACTTTTGTATTTGAGCCAGGGTGTATTTGTTTTGTTGGGTTTTGTTGTGGGGTTTTGTTGTATAGGGTGTATTCGTTTGGTTGTGTTTTGGGTGAGTTATTTGTAGTGTCGTGTGACTCCCAATCGGAGGTAACGAGTGTCAGCTGTCGGCTCGTTATCTCTGATTGGGAGCCATATTTAAACTGTTTGTGTTCTCATGTGTGTTGTGGGTTTTTGTTCCTGTTTAGTCATTGTCACTATTGGACTTCACATTCGTCGCTTTGGTTTGTTGTTTTTGGTTGCTTTAAGTAAATAAAGTCAACATGTTCTTTTCACTCGCTGCGCCTTGGTCTCCTTCACTCCTCGACGAACGTGACAGAAAAACCCACCGTAAAAGGACCAAGCAGCGTGTCAAGCGGCAACAGGACCTACCTACACAGGATTTATAGACGCCTATCAAGGATTCATGGACATGGGAGGAGATACTGGATGGAAAGGGTCCTTGGGCACAACCGGGAGAATATCGCCGCCCTCGTGAAGAGCTGGAGGCAGCTAAAGCCGAGAGGAGGCGGTATGAGGAGGCAGCACGGAGTCAAGGCTGGAAGCCCGTGGGTACTACCCAAACATTTCTTGGGGGGGGGCTTAAAGGGAGTGTGGCGAAGTCAGGTAGGAGACCTGCGCCTACTCCCTGGACTTACCGTGGAGAGCGAGAGTACGGGCAGACACCGTGTTACGCAGTAGAGCGCATGGTGTCTCCTGTACGCAGGCATAGCCCGGTTCGGTACATTCCAGCTCCACGTATCGGCCGGGCTAGATTGAGCGTTGAGCCGGATGTCATGAAGCCGGCCCAACGCATCTGGCCACCAGTGCGTCTCCTCGGGCCGGCTTACATGGCACCAGCCTTACGCATGGTGTCCCCGGTTCGCCCACATAGGCCGGTGCGGGTTATTCCACCTCCCCGTACTGGTCGGGCGACGGGGAGCATCAACCCGGGTAAGGTTGGGCAGGCTCAGTGCTCAAGGGGGCCAGTAAGCCTGCACGGTCCGGTATTTCCGGCGCCACCTCCTCGCTCCAGCCCAGTACCACCAGTGCCTACACCACGCACTAGGCTTCCTGTACGTCTGCAGAGCCCTGTGTCTCCTCCACGCACTAGCTGTATGGTGCGTGTCTCCAGCCTTTTCCCACCAGTGCCTACACCACGCACCAAGCCTCCTGTGTGTTCCCCGAGTCCTGTGCGTCCTGTTGCTGCTCTCCGCACTAGGCCTTATGTGCGTCCCCAGGGTCCAGCATGCCCTGTTCCTGCTCTCCGCACTAGGCCTTATGTGCGTCCCCAGGGTCCAGCATGCCCTGTTGCTTCTCCCCGCACTAGCCCTGAGATGCGTGTCCTCAGCCCGGTACCTCCAGTTCCGGCACCACGCACCAGGCCTACGGTGCGCCTCAGACGGCCAGAGTCTGCCGTCTGCCCAACGGGGCCTGAACTGCCCGTCTGCCCTAAGGCGCTTGAACTGGCCATCTGTACTGAGCCTGCAAAGCCGCCCGTCTGCCATGAGCCTTCAAAGCCGTCCGCCAGACCGGGCCGCTAGAGCCTTCCGCCAGACAGGATCAGCCAGAGCCTTCCGCCAGACAGGATCAGCCAGAGCCTTCCGCCAGCCATGAGCAGCCAGATCCGTCAGCCAGCCACGAGCAGCCAGATCCGTCAGCCAGCCATGAGCAGCCAGATCCGTCAGCCAGCCATGAGCAGCCAGATCCGTCGGCCAGCCATGAGCAGCCAGATCCGTCAGCCAGCCATGAGCAGCCAGATCCGTCAGCCAGCCATGAGCAGCCAGATCCGTCAGCCAGCCATGAGCAGCCAGATCCGTCAGCCAGCCATGAGCAGCCAGATCCGTCAGCCAGCCATGAGCAGCCAGATCTTTCAGCCAGCCATGAGCCGTCCAGCCAGGATCCGCCAGAGCCGTCCCAGCCAGGATCCGCCAGAGCCAGCCAGCCAGGATCCGCCATTGAGTCCGGTGCTGTCCCTTAGCCCGATGCTGTCCCTTAGCCCGGTGCTGCCCCTTATCCTGGTGCTGCCTCTTAGCCCGGTGCTGCCCCTAAATCCAGGTGGGGTAAGTTGGAGGGTGGTCATGTGGAGGAGGCTAGGGAAGCGGGTGGTGACTAAGGTGGGGTGGGGACCACGACCAGGGCCAGAACCGCCACCGTGGACAGACGCCCACCCAGACCCTCCCCTAGACTGTATGCTGGTGCGCCCGGAGGTCGCACCTTTAGGGGGGGGTACTGTGACACTCTGGCTCCGGGACTTTTGTATTTGAGCCAGGGTGTATTTGTTTTGTTGGGTTTTGTTGTGGGGTTTTGTTGTATAGGGTGTATTCGTTTGGTTGTGTTTTGGGTGAGTTATTTGTAGTGTCGTGTGACTCCCAATCGGAGGTAACGAGTGTCAGCTGTCGGCTCGTTATCTCTGATTGGGAGCCATATTTAAACTGTTTGTGTTCTCATGTGTGTTGTGGGTTTTTGTTCCTGTTTAGTCATTGTCACTATTGGACTTCACATTCGTCGCTTTGGTTTGTTGTTTTTGGTTGCTTTAAGTAAATAAAGTCAACATGTTCTTTTCACTCGCTGCGCCTTGGTCTCCTTCACTCCTCGACGAACGTGACAATAATCAAATAAGATGAAAACTCTAATAAGAACAAATTTAATAAGATGACTAAATTAAATAAAAAAATAGAATGAGAAAGCTGTAAAACATTATCCTAAATATAAACTATCATCTTAGTGAATACCATTGGTGTTTAATATGAGGGTTTCAGCATGAAATATTATTTATATTTTACATTTATTTTACTATATCAATATGTGTTTGTTGAAAATGTTTTGGCATCAAACTTGTGGCAGTTTTGAAAAAAGTCATTTGAGTTGGATGAGTTGCAGAGTTAATTGAAAATAATGGCATTGTTGATTAGATGCTTTTTTCTCTTGAACCATATGGTCTATCCACTAGAACTGGACTGGACTGGACAATATGGACACAGATAATATATATTTTTTAATGAATATTATATATGAATACATTTTAAAAAAAAGAAGTTATTCAAGTATAAATGACCAAAGTTGCCATAGAGGAAGGCTAAAAAAATTGTCAAAGACTCCAGTCACCCAAATCATAGACTATTCTCTCTGCTACCGCACGGCAAGCAGCACCCGAGCACGAAGTCTAGGTCCAAAAGGCTCCTTAACAGCTTCTACCCCCAAGCCATAAGACTGCTGAACAATTAATCAAATGGCCACCCAGACTATTTACATTGACCCACTGCTGCTACTTGTTGTTTATTATCTATGCATAGTCACTTTACCCCTACCTACATGTACAAATTACCTTGAATAACCTGTACCCCTGCACATTGACTCGGTACCGGTACCCCCTGTATATAGCCTCGTTATTGTTATTTTATTGTGTTACTTTTTATTTTATTCTTTACTTTAGTTTATTTAGTAAATATTTTCTTAACTCTATTTCTTGAACTGCATTGTTAGTTAAGGGCTTGTAAGTAAGCATTTCACGGTAAGGTCTACTACACCTGTTGTATTCGGCGCATGTGGCAAATAAAATTTGATTTGATAGATTGACATAGATTACCTGTTCATTACCAAAATTGCAGAAGATTCCGTTAACTTTAATAAATTACCAGTAGCTTTACAACCGTAATCCAAACAGAACGCAAACAGTCAAAGTATGGGCACTGATGACACAAAAATAGGTTTAAATTCAAACTCACACCTACAGTATATGTGAAGGTAGTCTACTGTACCTGGTAATAACAGTAGCATTTTACAAATTCCAAAGTTATTTTTACTATGGGAAAAATAGCTACTAAATAAATAAATTAATTAATTTGATTGAATTGAGAATGACACATACAGTGGGGAATTTTTTTATTTAGTCAGCCACCAATTGTGCAAGTCCTCCCACTTAAAAAGATGAGAGAGGCCTGTAATTTTCATCATAGGTACACGTCAACTATGACAGACAAAATGAGATTTTTTTTCTCCAGAGAATCACATTGTAGGATTTTTAATGAATTTATTTGCAAATTATGGTGGAAAATAAGTATTTGGTCAATAACAAAAGTTTCTCAATACTTTGTTATATACCCTTTGTTGGCAATGACACAGATCAAACGTTTTCTGTAAGTCTTCACAAGGTTTTCACACACTGTTGCTGGTATTTTGGCCCATTCCTCCATGCAGATCTCCTCTAGAGCAGTGATGTTTTGGGGCTGTCGCTGGGCAACACGGACTTTCAACTCCCTCCAAAGATTTTCTATGGGGTTGAGATCTGGAGACTGGCTAGGCCACTCCAGGACCTTGAAATGCTTCTTACGAAGCCACTCCTTCATTGCCCGGGCGGTGTGTTTGGGATCATTGTCATGCTGAAAGACCCAGCCACGTTTCATCTTCAATGCCCTTGCTGATGGAAGGAGGTTTTCACTCAAAATCTCACGATACATGGCCCCATTCATTCTTTCCTTTACACGGATCAGTCGTCCTGGTCCCTTTGCAGAAAAACAGCCCCAAAGCATGATGTTTCCACCCCCATGCTTCACAGTAGGTATGGTGTTCTTTGGATGCAACTCAGCATTCTTTGTCCTCCAAACACGACGAGTTGAGTTTTTACCAAAAAGTTCTATTTTGGTTTCATCTGACCATATGACATTCTCCCAATCCTCTTCTGGATCATCCAAATGCACTCTAGCAAACTTCAGACGGGCCTGGACATGTACTGGCTTAAGCAGGGGGACACGTCTGGCACTGCAGGATCTGGCACTGCGTAATGTGTTACTGATGGTAGGCTTTGTTACTTTGGTACCAGCTCTCTGCAGGTCATTCACTAGGTCCCCCCGTGTGGTTCTGGGATTTTTGCTCACCGTTCTTGTGATCATTTTGACCCCACGGGGTGAGATCGAGGGAGATTATCAGTGGTCTTGTATGTCTTCCATTTCCTAATAATTGCTCCCACAGTTGATTTCTTCAAACCAAGCTGCTTACCTATTGCAGATTCAGTCTTCCCAGCCTGGTGCAGGTCTACAATTTTGTTTCTGGTGTCCTTTGACAGCTCTTTGGTCTTGGCCATAGTGGAGTTTGGAGTGTGACTGTTTGAGGTTGTGGACAGGTGTCTTTTATACTGATAACAAGTTCAAACAGGTGCCATTAATACAGGTAACGAGTGGAGGACAGAGGAGCCTCTTAAAGAAGAAGTAACAGGTCTGTGAGAGCCAGAAATCTTGCTTGTTTGTAGGTGACCAAATACTTATTTTCCACCATAATTTGCAAATAAATTCATTAAAAATCCTACAATGTGATTTTCTGGATTTTATTTTCTCAATTTGTCTGTCATAGTTGACGTGTACCTATGATGAAAATTACAGGCCTCTCTCATCTTTTTAAGTGGGAGAACATGCACAATTGGTGGCTGACTAAATATTTTTTTCCCCCACTGTATGGAGTGAAAAACATAGATGGGGCAAATCTTACCAACACCTCAAAAAGAACCCACCTCATCTTTTTTTTTCCTTGACACAATCCTGTATTCAAGAACAATACATTTACATTTACATTTACGTCATTTAGCAGACGCTCTTATCCAGAGCGACTTACAAATTGGTGCATTCACCTTAATACCTCAGACAGCATGCAGTATGTGAGACCATTATTGGATGATACCTCAGACACCATGCAGTATGTGATACCATTATTGGATGATATCTGGGACATTGTTATACACACGTTGTGGTATAACAGTGTTGGTGTTGATCAGTACACCATGCAGTAGCTATGCAGTGGCCATTCAGGCGCATTCAATATTCAGCAGAGGCATTTGACACCCAGCGGGAAAGCTCAGCTTGAGCTAATGGAGATGGCGAGATGTGACCACATACTGTCCACAGCTACATTAACAGCATATCACCCACATATTGTCCACATCTACATTAACAACATATCACCCATATACTGTCCACATCTACATTAACAGCATATCACCCATTTACTGTCCACAGCTAGGCTCATTAACAGCATATCACCCATATACTGTCCACAGTACATTAACAGCATATCACCCATTTACTGTCCACAGCTAGGCTCATTAACAGCATATCACCCATATACTGTCCACAGCTACATTAACAGCATATCACCCGTTTACTGTCCATAGCTAGGCCCATTAACAGCATATCACCCATTTACTGTCCACAGCTACATTAACAGCATATCACCCACATATTGTCCACATCTACATTAACAACATATCACCCATATACTGTCCACAGCTACATTAACAGCATATCACCCATTTACTGTCCACAGCTAGGCTCATTAACAGCACATCACCCATTTACTGTCCACAGCTATAGGGCTCATTAACAGCATATCACCCATTTACTGTCCACAGCTATAGGGCTCATTAACAGCATATCACCCATTTACTGTCCACAGCTACATTAACAGCATATCACCCATTTACTGTCCACAGCTAGACTCATTAATATCACCCATATATTGTCCACAGCTATAGGGCTCATTAACAGCATATCACCCATGTACTGTCCACAGCTACATTAACAGCATATCACCCATTTACTGTCCACAGCTATAGGGCTCATTAACATAATATCACCCACATACTGTCCACAGCTATGTTAACATCATATCACCCATTTACTGTCCACAGCTAGACTCATTAACAAAATATCACCCATATATTGTCCACAGCTATAGGGCTCATTAACACAATATCACCCACATACTGTCCACAGCTACGTTAACAGCATATCACCCATATACTGTCCACAACTATGCCCATTAACAGCATATCACCCATATACTGTCCACAGCTACATTAACATCATATCACCCATTTACTGTCCACAGCTAGGCTCATTAACAGCATATCACCCATGTACTGTACACAGCTATAGGGCTCATTAACATAATATCACCCACATACTGTCCACAGCTATGTTAACATCATATCACCCATTTACTGTCCACAGCTAGACTCATTAACAAAATATCACCCATATATTGTCCACAGCTATAGGGCTCATTACAGTTTTTCTCAGTCGCTTTGGTGCATTTCTTAGATCAAAAGTGCAATTCTTGATACTACTTGTACAAATTCCAAATCATCTAGTCACTTGTGCACATCATTAAAGCAATGTCTTATTCCTTTGAACAAATTGCAATTGCTTTTGTACATATTGCAATTGATAATGTACAAGTGTCAGCTTTTTTCCACATTTTCAATTGCTCATGTCATGTTGATCAAAATATAGTAGATGGTTCTCTGTTGAATAGTCTTACCCCTCAAAACATCTAGGCATTAGTTCCTTGCATAAGCCATTACATGCAAAATTGTTGAACTATTTGTCATAAACTGTCAAGCATAGTTTTACACATTTCTATTAGACCTTTTGTACAAAAACGTAAATTGCTGAATCGTGCAGGTGAAATTAACCCTCACTCATGAAGGAATGTAAAGTGTTAGTTCAACCAACAATCAACCAGTTGTCTAAATTGCTCAAAGGTGCATCTCATGAAAAATCAATTGGCAAGCATATATAGACAGACCACAACACAGAGTTGCAATTTTCCAATAATGGATGGACCAGGAAACGAACAGGGTCAACAGCCAAGAGGAGGAAGAAGAGGAGCAAGGATGCGTGGTGGAAGGCAAAACAGAGGAAGAGGCAGAAGAGGACATAGGCGCATATCTGATGACATAAGGGCCACTATTGTAGACCATGTTGTCAATCATGGCCTTACAATGGCTGAGGCGGGTCGAAGGGTGCAGCCGAATATTGGGAGATCAACCGTGTCCTCAATAGTACAAACGTTTCGAAGAGAGAACAGGTATGTCCACCAATGTACAGTGCACTGTTACTGTATATAAGCAGTATACTGTATACTTCCTACAATGCTTCATATTACAGTAGTCCACTTGTATTTCACAGCATACAGAAATATACTCTATACAGATACATACTGCACCTTACATGCACCCACCTGTATGTTTTACAGTAAAATGTGTGTTCGCATAGTTTTTGTCTATTTGAAAGTGTGCGATGCATCACTGCATTTTTCCACACATAGGACTGCAAGATTACCTCAAACCGGTGGCAGAGGACGCCTTTTCACACCTCAACAGGAGGAGGCTATTTGCACCATGGTCCGAGCAAACAATGCCATGAGACTCAGGGAAATACAAAGGACCATTATAGAAGACAACGATGTCTTTGAAAACATCCATACGGTTAGCATCTCAACCATCGACAGGGTGCTGCATAGAAACCAGATGAGTATGAAACAGCTGTACCGTGTACCATTCCAAAGGAATGAGGACAGAGTTAAGGAGCTACGGTACCAGTATGTACAGGTAAAACATATATCTATGTAACTACTTTACAGCAACATTTTATAGTGTTACATAGTACAGTTGTCATGAGCCCTCTCACTCCACTGGGTTACCACCTTAAGTTGTTTCCACTCTGCTCACCACTCTCTCTCTACTCAGCCTAACTAGCTCCACCTGTCCCTGCTCTGCTCGGCTCTAATTACTCTGCCAGCTGCGCTGCATTACCCACTAACCTCTCCCAGTATTTATAGCCCTGTCTTTCAGCTCTCCTGTGTCAGATCGTCTGCAAAGCTCACACCCGGAACCTGTTTGCTCGCGCTTCTGGCTCACCCTGGTTTTGTGACCCCGGACCTGCCTGGTTTTTGGATACTCTTCTGCCTCAGGAGATCCAGACCTGCTTCTGCCATTACGACTCCTGACTACTCTTCTATCCCGGTAACTCTGACCAGCCTTCTGCCTTGCTACTACGAATTTTGGCTTTCCCTTGAACTGTACTGCTGCCTGGTTTCATTCCGCCCCGTTGTGTCTGTGTTTCCTCCCCCCCCCAGGACTTCTGGACCACCAACCACCGGCGTCATCGGACGCATCGCTGCCACTGGGGGGAGGCACAGACCCAGCACATCGGACGGGATAACCCCTGGAGCCTTCACTCACTCCCTACATCCCTTTCCCCTTAAGTTTAAATAAACTTTCTGGTGTGACGCAATTGTGGTCCTCTTGTCGTCTGTCTGAACCGTGACAACAGTAAGCATAAACTGCACACATTTCCATAGCTGTGGAAGGAACATGCAATATATGTACATTTTATGTCACTCTTCCTTACCAAAACAAATTCAACTGTGTGTTCTGGGATATAGCGTATAATGGAGTTGGAATCAAGTGAACCCTCTCACAACTTTGTATACGTGGATGAGGCTGGCTTCAACCTGACCAAATGCAGAAGGCGGGGTCGGAATATCATCGGTCACAGAGCTACTGTGGATTTGCCAGGCCAACGGGGAGGAAATATCACCATGTGTGCTGCTATTTCGGAGCATGGTGTCCTAACCCATATCCCCCTTTTAGGGCCAAACAACACCCAGCATCTACTCAACTTTTTTAGAGACTCTCTACAGGGCTCTCATCCCTGATGATGAGAGGGGTCTGTTTAGAGAGGATTTGCCAAAGTATGTGGTCATTTGTGATAATGTGAGTTTCCATCGATCAAACATCATAAGGCAATGGTTTGTGACCCACCCGAGGATGCTCATAGAATTCCTCCCACCTTATTCACCATTCCTTAACCCAATTGAGGAGTTATTTTCAGCATGGAGGTGGAAGGTGTACGATCGTCAGCCACACACACAGATGACCCTGCTGGCTGCAATGGATGCAGCATGTGAGGACACCACAGTAGACGCCTGCAGAGGATGGATAAGGCATTCCAAAAGATTCTTTCCACGTTGCATTGGAAGGGAAAATATCCGGTGTGATGTGGATGAGAATATGTGGGCTGACAGACAGGAACGTCTGGATGTGTAGAGACAGCACTAGAACAGTGCTGTGGGCAAAGTTGTGCCTTAGGGGTGGTTTCCTGTGTTTCTTTCTAATTTAGTTTTTTTCCTTTGTGCCCCTTGGGTTGTCCAGTCTCTTTCAATCAATAACCCACATACAGTAATATGTAAATAGTACTGTTGAAATTGATATATGCCATAGAAGTGCAGCCTTGTGCATTTTCAATACAGTAACTGTCATCCAAACTGTAGCCTAAGTTTACATCAGGTAATACTGTCAAAGTACACAGTTCCATTGACAACATGCCTAAACATTTTGACAACCTTGTTCGTGAACAATGACTCAATGACTTATCATTCTGATGACACTGACATGATCATTGGCATGAATATTTACTTTTGAGAGATGTACTAAGGATTTTTAGTGACTGACTAGCTTTAGAAACATATCTATTGTATATTGCAGTTTGTACAAATTGTTCTGAGAAATGCACTTATTATTTTGCACATGTTAGGGATGATGTGAAAAATGCACCAAAGCGACTGAGAAAAACTGTAACACAATATCACCCACATACTGTCCACAGCTACGTTAACAGCATATCACCCATATACTGTCCACAACTATGCCCATTAACAGCATATCACCCATATACTGTCCACAGCTACATTAACATCATATCACCCATTTACTGTCCACAGCTAGGCTCATTAACAGCATATCACCCAGATCACTGGAGGAGATGGGGGAGAGACACGAGAGATGGGTGAGAGATACGAGAGATGGTGGAGAGATACGAGAGATGGTGGAGAGATACGAGAGATGGTGGAGAGATACGAGAGATGGTGGAGAGATACGAGAGATGGGGGAGATATACGAGAGATGGGGGAGAGACACAAGAGATGGGTGAGAGATACGAGAGATGGTGGAGATATACGAGAGATGGGGGAGAGACACAAGAGATGGGTGAGAGATACGAGAGATGGTGGAGAGATACGAGAGATAGGGGAGAGATTTATATGGCATGTCTTTTTGTCATGGTTGATAATTAGAATCACAACCATATGACTAACCAACAAATGACTAACCAACCATTTAAAAGAATAAAGTAGCTGTTAATTTCATTCATCCATTCATTGTATTTATTTAGCCAGCATAGTCCACTCAGTAACTCAGTAGTATTTTTAGACGGCCCATCGTTCATGCATCTTCGGTGTCCTATCCCCTATTTAATAATACCTCAAATTGACGTGATCAGACTCACTGCAGGAATGTGCGTGCGAGTGCACTGTATCCCCATATGTATGGGTGTGTCTTGCAATATGATGCATCCGAGCATGTATGAATGTGACAAAACACTCTCCAATTATCTGAAGTCAACTGAAGCAAAAAAACGCTAGTCGTCTCAATTTAAACGTTAAAAAGAGAAAATATGTTTGCCTCTGATGCAATTGAACTCTGTGATGTGAAAGTAATCGAGAACATACTGCTGCATGAATTGTCTGGTGAAGGAAGATCAGATGCTAGAACAATGGATACCAGGCTGGCTGCTGTCTTTGGCTCAGACTGCACTGAATGACTAAGGATTCTCTGTACATACACGCAAACACACACACACGCATTCACACACACATACATACACACACATACATACACACACACACACACACACACACACACACACAGACACACACACACACACACACACACACACACACACACACACACACACACACACACACACACACACACACACACACACACACACACACACACACACACACACACACACACACACACACACACACACAAAATCTATTAGGAGTCTCTGCGGGAGCCGGCTCTACCCCTCGCTGGGCTGGTGCCATCTGCACCCACACACAGATATCACAATCGATTTTGCAAGGTATCTGCCTCCCATTTATCCACATAGCTGCGAGTGTCGTGGTGGAGGAGTGGAGCGCATTAGAGGGAAGGGAATGGAGGATCGGCTCAATATCTCTCTGCACCTGCGGGAATGAGCCAAGAGGAGGAAGGAGAAATAGAGAGACGGATGGGAGCCCACCAGATGGAGGGGTACGGCTAGTCGCGGAGAAAAAGTATACTAATTGAGGGCATTTAACCCCAATTAGCTGGCAGGTAGTTTAGGGGCAGTCCTGTGAAATATGATTAGAAATATAGCTTGTGTTTCTGCCTTGCTCTTTTTATGTGACGGAATTGCATGCAACTGATGGGGATAGGTTACATACAATGGAAAGGGCCCTCTGTGAAGTAATGGTATGGTTTGTGTAGGGACACAGTACAGCAAAACTCTTTGTATCTGAAACGGCTCCATGGCATGACCTCACGGTCATTGTAAACATGCTTGACTATACTTTAAAGGGCTACTTTGGGATTTTGGCAATGAGGTCCTTTATCTACTTCCCCGGAGTCAGATGAACTCATGGATACCATTTTAATGTCTCTGCATGCTAGCAGATACCCATAGACTGCCTGAAATTGCGCTAACGCTAGTTAGAATTGGCTGGCGAAACTACCTCTAACCTCCTTCATACTGGACACAGAGACCATTATAGGCATCACCTACAGTATAGGTTTTGTCTCAAATTGCACCGCATTCCCTATAGTGCACTATATAGTCCAATAATATCAGTGGAGGCTGCTGAGGGGAGGACGGCTCATAATAATGGCTGGAACGGAGCGAATGGCATTTAAATAAATAAATATCATTTTTGTAATTTAGCAGACGCTCTTATCCAGAGTGACTTACAGTAGTGAGTGCATACATTTTTCATACTGGCCCCCCGTGGGAATCGAACCCACAACCCTGGCAAGCACCATGCTCTACCAACTGAGCCACACGGGACTGTTGTATACATCAAACCATGTGTTTGATGTATTTGATACCATTCCACTAATTCCGCTCCAGCCATTACAACGAGCCCGTCCTCCCGAATTAAGGTACCACCAACCTCCTGTGGTGTATATATACCCATAAAGGAAACGTCTAGTTTTGATTAACATTTGGTTGGGTTGTCGTCTAATGTGAATTGAATGTGAAATCAACAAAGACGTCACCATGACATTGGATTTAGGTTCAAAGTTAGGTTAAAAAAATACACAATTCCCTTAAATTTATGACTTTTTTTCTAATCCAATCAGTTTTCCACGTTGATTCAACGTCATCACATATGATTTTTGGGTTGAAAACAACGTTGATTCAACCAGCTCTTGCCCAGTGAGAGGTGAGTGATGTGGTAGGCCTCATTTATGATGGGTTATGTAGGCTGCTTGTCCCTGGTCCACCATGTCAATCACAGTTCACTCTACCATGCCGACTCTGACAGACTGTGGGCTATGTCTCCCATGGATGGGCTGCTTATAAAAGGAGACCTTGCAAAACATCCCAACTCATCACTTTTCACCCCAATCACATAACTTTATCCTCTGTCTCCTTCCTTTTCTTCCTCCTTTGACACTGTCACTCATCTTTCTCTCTCTCTCTCTCTCTCTCTCTCTCTCTCTCTCTCTCTCTCTCTCTCTCTCTCTCTCTCTCTCTCTCTCTCTCTCTCTCTCTCTCTCTCTCTCTCTCTCTCTCTCTCTCTCTCTCTCTGTCCACACTCCCTCTCTCTCTGTCCACACTCCCTCTGTATCTCTCTCTCCCTACTCCCTCTCCATCTCTCTCTCTCTCCACACTCCCTCTCTCTCTCTGTCCACACTCCCTCTGTATCTCTCTCTCCCTACTCCCTCTCCATCTCTCTCTCTCTCCACACGCCCTCTCTCTCTCTGTCCACACTCCCTCTGTATCTCTCTCTCCCTACTCCCTCTCCATCTCTCTCTCTCTGTCCACACTCCCTCTGTATCTCTCTCTCCTTACTCCCTCTCCATCTCTCTCTCTCTCCACACTCCCTCTCTCTCTCTGTCCACACTCCCTCTGTATCTCTCTCTCCTTACTCCCTCTCCATCTCTCTCACTCAAGTTATTGTGGTTTGGGAAGTTTGCAAGTTCAATTAAAATTGTCCCGCTGGGTTGCAAACACCCGGCTCTGAAACAGGTTATGTCGTTTCGGCGACAGATGTTTATGTTTTTGGACTCACCGGAGCAGACTTTGGAGTTATCGTTTAAAGTCAAGTATGACAACAGACTGTATATGGCTTATGCTAGTACAGGTAGTCAACAGTGTTTTGAGTGTGGGGATGTTGGCCATAAGCGGCATGCTTGCCCAAAAAGGGAGAAGGCGGAGGGTGGGACGCAGGTGGTCCTCGTAACGCCTGGGCCCACTGATGTAGGGAGAGGTGGGCTGACAGCGGTAGAGCAGCCACAAGCATCTGTTGCTGAGGAACAAGTTGTTTGTGTTGAGGGTACTGAGTTGCAGCTTGTACCAGAGGGGAACATAGCGTCTGATGTGCAGCAGGAAAATATTGTTGTAGGAGGTAAGGATGGATCTGGGGAGTCATTTCCCCAGACTGGTGAGGAGCTGCCCAGTACAAGTGATGGGGTACAGGAGGGGGTACAGGTGGGGCTAGTCTCCCAGGCAGTGGAGGAGATGCCCGGTATGAGTGATGGGGTACAAGTGGGGAGTGTTGAGAGGGATGTGGTAGAGGGGGGTCTGTGGCCTCAGTTGAGGAGGATCAGGAGAAAGATCTAGACATTTCTGATATCCCTTTTGACATGATAGCAGCTGGTGATGACTCAATTTACAATCTAGATGAGGTAAATGGTTTCCTGGACCAGACTTTTGGGGTTAGACCAGTTGAGTGTGAAGAAGCGTTTCCGCTTGTTACTGCTGTCACGGCAGCAAAAGGTAGTGGGAAACGTCGTAAGGTTAAGAGAAAATTAAAACAATGATGATTATCATGCCTGATAGGGTGCTTTTTTCTCTTTGTCTGTTTTCTTTGTGGTTTCTTCTGTTTTTCCTTTCTCTTTTCTATATGGAGGTACTAGGGGTAGGTTCTCTCACTATTAATGGGGGAAGGGACAGGAATAAGAGAGTTTGGACAACATTGGATGAAAGCTGCCACCATGTACCTGCCACTGCACGAGGGTGGGCAAGGCCTGGTGGACATTTCTTCTAGGATCATGGCTTTCCGGCTTCAAGCAGCCCAGAGACTGTTGTACAGTGACGGTTCTAGCTGGGTCGATACAGCCTACACATTGATGAGGAGAGCGGGCTGTTTGGGCTTAGACAAGCATCGTTTCCTCTTAAAGCTAGAGGGGGTTGATTTGTCTGGCCTGACTCCATTCTGTACTCACCTCCTGGATTAGCTGGCGAGTAGCTATTAGCAACGGTAGCAACTAAAAACAATATCCTTTTAGCCAGCTACATTCGTTCGCAGCGACGCCGTTTTTCAAACAAAGTCAACACAGCAGCCATTGCTAGCCAGCCAACACTACCAGCTGGCTGTACTGTGGTAGCTAAATACAATATCTTTGTGCTAGCTACCCAACGTTTAATCATTGCTGCGTTATGAAAGGTAAGCTTGGCTTCTTATATGGTGTTGAGTTAAGCTTAAACCATGCATTTAGAGTGTAGGTAGGTATTGTAGTTTGGTATTATAGGTAGCTTACTCAGGTAGTTATTGAAGGTTATTGTAGGTAATTATTGTAGGTAAGTATTGTATTAGGCAGACCCCGGCGAAGCACGAGGCTAGCTTACCCACTACTTGGACCAACAAAGCTAGCTAGCTAGCTAGCGGGTAGCTACTGGTAACTTTTTGCAACTGTGGTTAATTGTTTCCAATGTTATTTCATGCTTAAGAGTACCTGTGATTGAGCCAGCTAGCCGCTACCATTCAGCTGTTTTTCTAACCTCATCCGAGGCATTAACGTTAGGTGGTTGGTAGCTGCTGTACTTAATTACAGCTACTGATAACAGTCTGCTGTAGTTTACAACAATTCTAATTTCTAAAGTGGAAGTTGGGAGAGTTTTACTCGGGTGGTTCAGTGAAACAATTATAGTTTCTGAGGTGGAAGTTGGGAGAGTTATATATATATTTTTTTTTATTTTTTTGGTGAGGGAGGCCTGCTCTCTCCTTTCCCAGATGTTTAGTTCATTTCATTCCGATCTCCTCTGCATTATTGTAGCCATCTGCTGCAGCCTGTCAACTATGCCTCTGCCTATCCCTGTTCTCTCCTCTCCGCACAGGCTACACAAACGCCTCACACCGCGTGGCTGCTGCCTCTCTAACCTGGTGGTCCCTGCACGCACCACACACCTGGAGTTCCAGGTCTCAGGCAGCCTCTGGAACTGCCGTTCTGCCGCCAACAAGGCTGACTTCATCCCAGCCTATGCTACCCTCCAGTCCCTCGACTTCCTGGCGCTGACGGAAACATGGATTACCACTGAAAACACTGCTACTCCTACTGCTCTCTCCTCGTCTGACCATGTGTTCTCGCATACCCCGAGAGCATCTGGTCAGAGGGGTGGTGGCACAGGAATCCTCATCTCTCCCAAGTGGTCATTCTCAATTTTTCCCCCTAACCCATCTGTCTATCTCCTCATTTGAATTCCACGCTGTCACAGTCACTAGCCCATTTAAGCTTAATATCCTTGTCATCTATCGCCCTCCAGGTTCCCTTGGAGAGTTCATCAATGAGCTTGACGCCTTGATAAGTTCCTTTCCTGAGGATGGCTCACCCTTCACAGTTTTGGGGGATTTCAACCTCCCTACGTCTACATTTGACTCAGTTCTCTCTGCCTCCTTCTTTCCACTCCTCTCCTCTTTTGACCTCACCCTATCACCATCCCCCCCCACTCACAAGGCAGGCAATACGCTTGACTTCATCTTTACTAGATGTTGCTCTTCTACTAATCTCACTGCAACTCCCCTCCATGTCTCCGACCACTACTTTGTATCCTTTTCTCTCTCGCTCTCCTCCAACACTACTCACTCTACCCTTACACAGATGGTAACGCGCCGCCGCAACCTTCGCTCTCTCTCTCCCACTACTCTCTCCTCTTCCATCCTATCATCTCTTCCCTCTGCTCAATCCTTCTCCCTCCAATCTCCTGATTCTGCCTCCTCAACCCTCCTCTCCTCCCTTTCTGCATCCTTTGACTCCCTGTGTCCCCTATCCTCCCGGCCGGCTCGGTCCTCCCCTCCAGCTCCGTGGCTTGATGACTCATTGCGAGCTCACAGAACAGAGCTCCGGGCAGCTGAGCGGAAATGGAAGAAAACTAAACTCCCTGCCGACCTGGCATCTTTTCCTCCCTCCTCTCTACATTTTCTTCATCTGTTTCTGCTGCTAAGGCCACTTTCTACCACTGTAAATTCCAAGCATCTGCCTCTAACCCTAGGAAGCTCTTTGCCACATTCTCCTCACTGCTGAACCCCCCCTCCTCCCTCTCTGTGGATGACTTTGTCAACCACTTTGAAAAGAAGGTTGACGACATCCGATCTTCGTTTGTTAAGTCTAATGACACTGCTGGTCCTGCTCACACTGCCCTACCCTATGCTTTGACTTCTTTCTCCCCTCTCTCTCCAGATAAAATCTTGTGACTAGTGACTGCAGGCCGCCCAACAACCTGCCCGCTTGACCCCATCCCCTCCTCTCTTCTCCAGACCATCTCCGGTGACCTTCTCCCCTACCTCACCTCGCTGATCAACTCATCCTTGACCGCTGGCCATGTCCCTTCCGTCTTCAAGAGAGCGAGAGTTGCACCCCTTCTCAAAAAACCAACACTCGATCCCACTGATGTCAACAACTACAGACCAGTATCCCTTCTTTCTTTTCTTTCCAAAACTATTGAGCGTGCCGTCTTTAGCCAACTCTCTTGCTATCTCTCTCAGAATGACCTTCTTGATCCAAACCAGTCAGGTTTCAGGACTGGTCATTCAACTGAGACTGCTCTTCTCTGTGTCACGGAGGCTCTCCGCACTGCTAAAGCTAACTCTCTCTCCTCTGCTCTTGTCCTTCTAGACCTGTCTGCTGCCTTTGATACAGTGAACCATCAGATCCTCCCTCTCCACCCTCTCCGAGCTGGGCATCTCCGGCGCGGCTCACTCCTGGATTGCGTCCTACCTGACCGGTCGCTCCTACCAAGTGGCGTGGCGAGAAGCTGTCTCCGCACCACGTGCTCTCACCACTGGTGTCCCCCAGGGCTCAGTTCTAGGCCCTCTCCTTTTCTCCCTATACACCAAGTCACTTGGCTCTGTCATATCCTCACATGGCCTCTCCTATCATTGCTACGCTGACGATACACAACTAATCTTCTCCTTTTCCCCTTCTGATAACCAGGTGGCGAATCGCATCTCTGCATGTCTGGCCGACATATCAGTATGGATGACGGATCACCACCTCAAGCTGAACCCTGGCAAGACGGAGCTGCTCTTCCTCCCGGGAAGGACTGCCCGTTCCATGATCTCGCCATCACGGTTGACAACTCCGTTGTGTCCTCCTCCCAGAGTGCGAAGAGCCTTGGCGTGACCCTGGACAACACCCTGTCGTTCTCCGCTAACATCAAGGCGGTGACCCGATCCTGCAGGTTCATGCTCTACAACATTCGGAGAGTACGACCCTGCCTTACACAGGAAGCGGCACAGGTCCTAATCCAGGCACTTGTCATCTCCCGTCTGGATTACTGCAACTCGCTGTTGGCTGGGCTCCCTGCCTGTGCCATTAAACCCCTACAACTCATCCAGAATGCCGCAGCCCGTCTGGTGTTCAACCTTCCCAAGTTCTCTCACGTCACCCCCCTCCTCCGCACACTCCACTGGCTTCCAGTTGAAGCTCGCATCCGTTACAAGACCATGGTGCTTGCCTATGGAGCAGTGAGGGGAACGGCACCTCCGTACCTTCAGGCTCTGATCAGTCCCTACACCCAAACGAGGGCATTGCGTTCATCCACCTCTGGCCTGCTGGCTCCCTTCCTCTGCGGAAGCATAGTTCCCGCTCAGCCCAGTCAAAACTGTTCGCCCCCCAAAAAAGAAAAATATTTTTTAAAAAATAAAAAAATAATAATAAAAAAAGTATAATTGTAAAGTGGTTATCCCACTGGCTATAGGGTGAATGCACCAATTTGTAGTCGCTCTGGATAAGAGCGTCTGCTAAAGGACGTAAATGTGCCCTTGAGCAAGGCACTTAACCCTAATTGCTCCTGTAAGTCGCTCTGGATAAGAGCGTCTGCTAAATGACTAAAATGTAAAAAATGTAAAAAATTTAATTCTATGAGTCTGTTATGCAGGCTTGGAGAGGCTAGAGGGGGGTGGTTTGTCTGGCCTGACTCCATTCTATGAGTCTGTTATGCAGGCTTGGAGAGTTTTCGATATGTCCCGTGAGGCCGGCACGCCACCAGGGATGTGGCTTTTTGAAGAGCTTCTGTTTTATAACACTGTCATCCAGTCCCGTGCTATGGGTTCAGCCATCCTACGTTCATGCCTGTTAGGTGTGGGGTGTACCAAGCTGAGTCATCTGATGCGGAGCAGGAGCAGATCGTTGAAGGAGCTGGGAGAAAGAGCGGGGATCTGATCGTCTCCCCTACTGAGGAAGGTCGTAGCTGAGATCTGCGATTCCTTGCCAGTACTTCATCGGTAGTACGGACTGATACTTCCAACTCTGATCGGTGGACGGAGAGTCTGGATTATGTGTTCCCTGCGCTGAATATTAGTGCTGCGGCGGGGGCATTAGAGGAGGACGTGGGGATGCTGCTTTCCTTTGATACCCCGGACCTGGGTGAGTTCAAGGCAGTGGGAGAGAAGGCCATGTACACAATATGTGTAAAAGTGTCCCATGCTTCTTCCCTGGAGGGGGTAAAATCGACGAGGTGGGCGGGTGTGTTTGGTTCAGGCGCCTCCCCAAAAGGCTGTTGGCGGTCTTTATATAAACTGCTTATTGATAAGAGGACAGCTGACTTCCAATGGAGGATAATACATGGAGCTATAGCCAACAATATGCAGCTGGTACACCTGGATCCTACTGTTGGGGAGGGGTGTCCATTCTGTTCTGATTCTGAAACTCTGGCACATCTGTTTTTACAGTGTCCCAGATTGGTCGGGATGATTGACCTGATCACTAGTTAGTTCTCAGCTCTGGGAGAGGTTTTCTCTTCCCAACTATTTATATTTGGACCTAAGTACAGGTTTAGTCGAAGGGGTTTAGTTCTCTTACTTAACTTTGTATCAGGGGCAGCTAAATTAGCAATTTGGAAGACACGAAAGAACAGTGTTCGGGATCAGGGGTCTGTGGCCGTGATGGGCTTGCTGGAGGGGATGTTGGCAGCGAGACTGAGGGTTGAGTTTGCCTATTAAAAACTTGTTAATAACATTGGGCTGTTTATGAGCATATGGGGTATACAGAGGTTATTGTGTTTAGTTACTGTGGAGGAAGATTTGGTGTTGTGTTTTTAATTGATGTTTAAACATGTTTTTGTTTGTTTGAGTGTTTATTGTGTTTTTAAACTCTCTCTCTCTCTCCACACTCCCTCTCTATCTCTCTCTCTCTCTCTCTCTCTCTCTCTCTCTCTCTCCCCACTCCCTCTCTATCTCTCTCTCTCCACACTCCCTCTCTATCTATCTCTCTCTCTCCACACTCCCTCTGTATCTCTCTCTCTCTCTCTCTCTCTCTCCACACTCCCTCTCTATCTGTCTCTCTCTCCACACTCCCTCTCTCTCTCTCTCGCTCTCTCTCTCTCCACACACTCTCTCTATCTCCCTCTCCACACTCCCTCTGTATCTCTCTCTCTCCACACTCCCTCTGTATCTCTCTCTTCACTCCCTCTGTATATCTCTCTCTCTATACACTCTCTCTGTATCTCTCTCTCACTCTCTCCACACACACTCTCTCTCTCTCTCCACACTCCCTCTCCCTCTCTCTCTCTCTTTCTCTCTCTCCACACTCTCTCTCTCCACACATTCTCTCTCTCTCCCTCACCACACACCCTCTGTATCTCTCTCTCCACACTTCCTCTGTATCTCTAAGAGGCAGGGATTACAGAGAATCCCTCTGCACTGAGCCTCAGCCAGCTTTAATTGTCATTGCATGAAGGCATTGCCTCGCATGCATACAGTGATACAGTCCATCCACTATCAGGTCATGGTGAATGACCTTAATATTCTCTAAAGGCGACCATAGCTAGATATGGGTTGCATCCAAAATGGCACCCTATTCTCTAGGTGCCCTATGGGCCCTGGTCAAAAGTAGTGCACTTTATATTTCCTTGTATGATTAATTATGACAGTGTAAGCATGGGGAGGATGATGGTGATGTTACTAAATGCCATAATGTCTTGTTATGACACTGCATTAAGATATTTTTCATATCAAGTGCATTAAGTCATTATTCCAAAGCGTAGAAAAAATACACACATTAAGAGTATGACATATATACTGAAAAGTCACCTCACCACCTCCTTTCCATTCCAACCAGCAATTTGTCAGAGAAGACTGTGTGTGTGTGTGTGTGTGTTCACGTGTGTGTGTGTGTGTGCACGTGCATGTGTGTGTGTGTGTGTGCCTGGAATGGCCAATATAACAGGCATGTGAAATCAATCTATAAAAGGTGTCGCCTGTCATCACACCATCTGGAGATGAAAAGGAGGAGGGAATGTCACGGCATCGCCATGTGACCCGCTAAAGGACTCTTACATTTCATTTACATTTTAGTCATTTAGCAGACACTCTTATCCAGAGCGACTTACAGTTAGTGAGTGCATACATTATTATTATTTATTTATTTTCATACTGGCCCCCCGTGGAAATCGAACACACAACCCTGGTGTTGCAAACGCCATGCTCTACCAACTGAGCTACATCCCTGCCAGCCATTCCCTCCCCTGGACGACGCCGGGCCAATTGTGCGCTGCCCCATGGGTCTCCCGGTCGCGGCCGGCTACGACAGAGCCTGGATTCGAACCAGGATCTCTAGTGGCACAGCTAGCACTGCGATGCAGTGCCTTAGACCACTGCGCCACTCGGGAGACTTATATCGATCATGTGACCTTGGAGGAGGTGGAGGCGGAGGCGGTGGCGGTATCAGGATGAGGATCATGTGTGTGTGTGTATATCTACTGCTGTACATATCATTCTCCCATTCTAATATATCTACTGCTGTACATATCATTATCTCACTCTAATATATCTAATGCTGTACATAGCATTATCTCACTCTAATATATCTAATGCTGTACATATAATTCTCCCATTCTAATATATCTACTGCTGTACATATCATTCTCCCATTCTAATATATCTAATGCTGTACATATCATTCTCCCATTCTAATATATCTAATGCTGTACATATCATTCTCCCATTCTAATATATATAATGCTGTACATATCATTCTCCCATTCTAATATATCTAATGCTGTACATATCATTCTCCCATTCTAATATATCTAATGCTGTACATATCATTATCTCACTCTAATATATATAATGCTGTACATATCATTCTCCCATTCTAATATATATAATGCTGTACATTTAATTATCTCACTCTAATATATATACTGCTGTACATGTCATTCCCTCACTCTAATATATCTACTGCTGTACATATCATTCTCCCATTCTAATATATATATACTGCTGTACATATGATGATCTCACTCTAATATATATAATGCTGTACATATCATTCTCTCACTCTAATATATCTAATGCTGTACATATCATTATCCCATTCTAATATATATACTGCTGTACATGTCATTCTCTCACTCTAATATATATACTGCTGTACATGTCATTCTCTCACTCTAATATATCTACTGCTGTACATATCATTCTCCCATTCTAATATATCTACTGCTGTACATGTCATTCTCTCACTCTAATATATCTACTGCTGTACATATCATTCTCTCATTCTAATATATATACTGCTGTACATATCATTCTCCCATTCTAATATATCTAATGCTGTACATATCATTCTCCCATTCTAATATATATAATGCTGTACATATCATTCTCCCATTCTAATATATCTAATGCTGTACATATCATTCTCCCATTCTAATATATCTAATGCTGTACATATCATTATCTCACTCTAATATATATAATGCTGTACATATCATTCTCCCGTTCTAATATATCTAATGCTGTACATTTAATTATCTAACTCTAATATATATACTGCTGTACATGTCATTCCCTCACTCTAATATATCTACTGCTGTACATATCATTCTCCCATTCTAATATATATATACTGCTGTAAATATGATTATCTCACTCTAATATATATAATGCTGTACATATCATTCTCTCACTCTAATATATCTAATGCTGTACATATCGTTATCCCATTCTAATATATATACTGCTGTACATGTCATTCTCTCACTCTAATATATATACTGCTGTACATGTCATTCTCTCACTCTAATATATCTACTGCTGTACATATCATTCTCCCATTCTAATATATCTAATGCTGTACATATCATTCTCCCATTCTAATATATCTAATGCTGTACATATCATTATCTCACTCTAATATATATAATGCTGTACATGTCATTCCCTCACTCTAATATATCTACTGCTGTACATATCATTCTCCCATTCTAATATATATATACTGCTGTACATATGATGATCTCACTCTAATATATATAATGCTGTACATATCATTCTCTCACTCTAATATATCTAATGCTGTACATATCGTTATCCCATTCTAATATATATACTGCTGTACATGTCATTCTCTCACTCTAATATATATACTGCTGTACATGTCATTCTCTCACTCTAATATATCTACTGCTGTACATATCATTCTCCCATTCTAATATATCTACTGCTGTACATGTCATTCTCTCACTCTAATATATCTACTGCTGTACATATCATTCTCTCATTCTAATATATATACTGCTGTACATATCATTCTCCCATTCTAATATATATACTGCTGTACATGTCATTCTCTCACTCTAAAATATATACTGCTGTACACATCATTCTCCCATTCTAATATATCTACTGCTGTACATATCATTCTCCCATTCTAATATATCTACTGCTGTACATATCATTCTCTCACTATAATATATCTACTGCTGTACATATCATTCTCTCACTCTAATATATCTACTGCTGTACATATCATTATCCCATTCTAAAATATATACTGCTGTACATATCATTATCCCATTCTAATATATATACTGCTGTACATATCATTCTCCCATTCTAATATATATATACTGATGTACATATCATTCTCTCACTCTAATATATATACTGCTGTACATATCATTCTTTCATTCTAATATATCTACTGCTGTACATATCATTCTCCCAATCTAATATATATACTGCTGTACATATCATTCTCCCATTCGAATATATCTACTGCTGTACATATCATTCTCCCATTCTAATATATCTACTGCTGTACATATCATTCTCCCATTCTAATATATCTACTGCTGTACATATCATTCTCCCATTCTAATATATCTACTGCTGTACATATCATTCTCCCATTCTAATATATATACTGCTGTACATATCATTCTCCCATTCTAATATATCTACTGCTGTACATATCATTCTCCCATTCTAATATATCTACTGCTGTACATATCATTCTCCCATTCTAATATATCTACTGCTGTACATATCATTCTCCCATTCTAATATATCTACTGCTGTACATATCATTCTCCCATTCTAATATATCTACTGCTGTACATATCATTCTCCCATTCTAATATATCTACTGCTGTACATATCATTCTCCCATTCTAATATATCTACTGCTGTACATATCATTCTCCCATTCTAATATATCTACTGCTGTACATATCATTCTCCCATTCTAATATATCTACTGCTGTACATATCATTCTCCTATTCTAATATATCTACTGCTGTACAGACTATTCTTAGTATATCTTGTGTAAATTCATCCGGTGTAGATACGTATAGATTGCATTTGGATTACTGTTACAGTGCGTCTGTGTGTGTGTGTGTCGGCAGTATCAGGATGAGGATCACAGAGAATAACATATTTTTTCATAAAGTCACTGACACGTCTCCTTGTAGTGTCGCTTGCCGCTTACCAAGCGTGACGAGTCGCGGAGCACACGCAACACGCCTCACCGCAGCACACCTTCAAGTTTTGTGTGTGATTACCATGTGCTTAGCATGTTAAGTGTTCTGAGATCTAGGTTTAGGCTACTGCAGTGGACTGGAGGATGTGTGTGTGAGGAGCTGAAGGTCATTGACCACAGCAGAGCCAGTGAGGTACAGTAACATACAGTAGCCTAGTTGATAATGAACAGCCAGGCTATCTTAAATGGACGAAAACACTGACCTTAAATAGAAAACGTCAGACATAGAAACTGATGATCATTGTGTGTATTCTATAGCCCCTCTCATCTCTCATCTGACATATTCATCCATCAACCTCTTTTCTCCAGCTGTTGAGAAAGAGAGAGCGAGAGAGAAATAGAGAGACATACAGAAAGAGAGAGAGAGAGAAAATAGGTCCCGTGTAGCTCAGTTGGTAGAGCATGGCACTTGCAACGCAAGGGTTGTTGGTTCGATTCCCATGGGGGGCCAGTATAAAAAAAAAAAAACTCTGTGTCAGAGCGTCTGCTAAATGACAAAAAATGTAAAATAACCCTGAACTGAAATTCCATCCCCTGCTTTGAGTGAGAGTGCATTTTTTTAATTCTCAATCCTTAATCAAATTAGATTCCATCTCTGCATCAAGCATACACGCGTCCCTGGACAAATGTAAAGATTGATCCCTGGCTGCACAGGGATGATTGTGTTTCTTTCAATGTAGCCTATAACTCTGATCGCACCCTATTCCCTATGTAGTGCACTACTTTTGACCAGGACTCTTGACATTGTGTAAGTCTGTTGCTGCAGTTAGGTCATGGGATGGCGTTTTATTTGGAGACAAATCCTCTCTATGTATAAATTGAACTGTGATAGCGTAACCTAAAATCTCTCTGTGTTCCTGCTTCCGGCAGTTGGCCATGTTTTAATGATTAATGAGCAGATGGTGAACTGTACACCATTATTGTTCTGTCTCTTTTCCCTCTATCCACTCTTTCTTTCCTCCAGGGAGAGACGAAGGGATTACATTGCATGAGCTGTTATTTATCTCTGCTTACTTGGTCATCTCTTCATGGACACCCTTCCTCACACACACACACACACACACACACACACACACACACACACACACACACACACACACACACACACACAACACACACACACACACACACACACACAGTTATCTCACATTCTGATGTTCTGACCGTGGAAAAATGGCGTGTATGGCCAGGCTCTTTCTCTATACAGAGGTTATGTCCCAAATGGCGCCCTATTCCCTATATAGTGCACTGTGATTGACCAGAGCCCTATGGACCTTCTCAAAAGTAGTGCACTAAAGGGATTAAGGTGCCATTTGGGACTCGGAAAGAGACTGAGATAGCCTATGATGGTGTGTACATTACATTATCCTTTACAGAGACTGCGATAGCCCATGATGGTATGTACATTACATTATCCTATACAGAGACTGAGATAGCCTATGATGGTGTGTACATTACATGATCCTATACAGAGACTGAGATAGCCCATGATGGTATGTACATTACATTATCCTATACAGAGACTGAGATAGCCCATGATGGTGTGTACATTGCATTATCCTATACAGAGACTGAGATAGCCCGTGATGGTGTGTACATTACATTATCCTATACAGAGACTGAGATAGCCCGTGATGGTGTGTACATTACATTATCCTATACAGAGACTGAGATAGCCCATGATGGTGTGTACATTACATAATCCTATACAGAGAATGAGATAGCCCGTGATGGTGTGTACATTACATTATCCTATACAGAGATAGCCCGTGATAGTGTGTACATTACATTATCCTATACAGAGAATGAGATAGCCCATGATGGTGTATACATTACATTATCCTATACAGAGACTGAGATAGCCCATGATGGTGTGTACCTTACATTATCCTATACAGAGACTGAGATAGCCCATGATGGTGTGTACATTGCATTATCCTATACAGAGACTGAGATAGCCCGTGATGGCGTGTACATTACATTATCCTATACAGAGACTGAGATAGCCCGTGATGGTGTGTACATTACATTATCCTATACAGAGACTGAGATAGCCCATGATGGTGTGTACATTACATAATCCTATACAGAGAATGAGATAGCCCGTGATGGTGTGTACATTACATTATCCTATACAGAGATAGCCCGTGATAGTGTGTACATTACAATATCCTATACAGAGACTGAGATAGCCCATGATGGTGTGTACCTTACATTATCCTATACAGAGACTGAGATAGCCCATGATGGTGTGTACATTACATTATCCTATACAGAGACTGAGATAGCCCATGATGGTATGTACATTACATTATCCTATACAGAGACTGAGATAGCCCATGATGGTGTGTACATTACATTATCCTATACAGAGACTGAGATAGCCCATGATGGTGTGTACATTACATTATCCTATACAGAGACTAAGATAGCCCATGATAGTGTGTACATTACATTATCCTATACAGAGACTGAGATAGCCCATGATAGTGTGTACATTACATTATCCTATACAGAGACTGAGATAGCCCATGTGTGAAAATGCTTTCCATATAGGCAACCAGAAATCCTGACAGGCAGTTCAGCCTTTAGTGTGCAAACATTAACGTTCCGTTGCAGATGTCTCCACACCGAACCTTACTGACTGTAGAGTTGCAGACATTTGTCCTCATTTAGTTTTTTTTCTCCTCCATTTTCTAGAGAAACCATTTGCAGCCCATACTTAGGGGACCTTTCCCTTTCAGCCATTTAGTTCAATATGCTTAGTTGCATGTTTTCCCCTGCTTTTCAATTAAATTGTTGATGAGGAGCGGATAAATAAACAATGAGTACATTTAACAGACACACAACTAGGCTAGAGGAGGGGAAAAAATCATGGCTTCTCTGCCAGAGGAAGGAGAGGATCATGGGAACACCCAGATGGCCTGAGAGCTAAACACACCCACCCACACGCAAGCACACACACACACACACTCTCTCCTTCTCTCTCACTCCATCTTATTTTGATGCAAAGTGGGCAACTGAAAATAAGTAGAGAAAAGGGATACTTCTGATAGAGCTATAGAATTAGAGTTACAGAGTTACAGAGCTACAGAGCTATAGATTTAGAGTTACAGAGTTAGAGTTACAGAGTTACAGAGTTACAGAGTTACAGAGTTACAGGGCTACATAGTTACAGAGTTACAGAGCTACAGAGCTATAGAGTTACAGAGTTACAGAGTTACAGAGCTACAGAGCTACAGAGCTACAGAGCTACAGAGCTATATAATTAGAGTTAAATAGTTAGAGTTACAGAGTTACAGAGTTACAGAGTTACAGAGCTACAGAGTTACAGAGTTACAGAGTTACAGAGTTACAGAGTTACAGAGTTACAGAGTTACAGAGTTACAGAGCTACAGAGTTACAGAGTTAGAGTTACAGAGTTACAGAGTTACAGAGATACAGAGCTACAGAGTTAGAGTTACAGAGTTACAGAGCTACAGAGTTACAGAGTTACAGAGTTACAGAGCTACAGAGTTAGAGTTACAGAGTTACAGAGCTACAGAGTTAGAGTTACAGAGTTACAGAGCTACAGAGTTACAGAGTTACAGAGATACAGAGCTACAGAGTTAGAGTTACAGAGTTACAGAGCTACAGAGTTACAGAGTTACAGAGTTACAGAGCTACAGAGTTAGAGTTACAGAGTTACAGAGTTAGAGTTACAGAGTTACAGAGTTACAGAGTT